>NC_090258.1:2131247-2136247 GCF_037325665.1 Littorina saxatilis | reverse complement strand
CTGTCTGCACCCGCCTGATTCTCTCTCTCCCTCTCTCTCTGTCGATGTCTCTGTTGGTCTGTCTGTTTGTTTTTGTCTGACGTTTTGTATCGGTACCTTTTTGGTGTGCGTGTGTGTGTGTGTGTGGGGGGGGGGGGGGGTGGGGGGTGTGGGGGGTGTGTGGGTGTGTATGTGTATGTGTGTGTGTGTGTGTGTGTGTGTGTGTGTGTGTGTATGTGTGTGTGTGTGTGATCTCAGCCAAAAGAATGTCGCGTATGACACATTTTTAACGGTCGTCATGAAACTGAAGATGTTTCCCTTCGAAAAACTCTAAGTTACATTATCGTGTGCTCTTCTGTTACTGTACATTCCATCATTCATTTCAATACATTTTTGAGAATACCAGCATGAAAGCAGATTCACTAGAATGAAAAGTATACTGGTAATGCCATTTGGGACATTAGCATGAACACGTCTCCCTTTGTTATTTCTCACATTTCTGTTATTTCCTTTACATTTTGGTTCAATATTCCTTTTTTTTCCCCTTGTTATTTGTTTCTCCTGAACAATCCTCCAAAAAGGCGAATATTTGACATCTGAGTTGTTTATGGCACGGTGCGTATACTGATCTCTGTTGTTGAAACATCACATGTAGGCTATCTGTTTTTTGCTCATTCAGGCGAAGCGGAGAAAACTTCAGTGTGTACTACAAGGACTATGTCAAGCTGTATGTGTCCACTTTAATGCCCATAGTCAACCATGAAAACCCCAGTCGGCCCTATCTGATTTCCGATCAGTCTAATGGCAAGAACACAACGAAAGAGGGTTACCTAGATTCAAACCCTAACTCGGAATACTATGGAGATGGTAAGTTTTTTAACATGATATTACCAGGCGACTGTTGTAATAGTAATTTAAAAAAATTGATAATGGAAAGTTTAAAAAAAACCCACACCTATTGTAAATCATCAACAAGGAAACCAAGCTTTTCATAAGTGCACCCGATTTAGGTTGAGAAACAGAATAATTACTGCAACACGGTGGCCTAGTGGTAAGGCGTCCGCCCAGTGAGCGGGAGGTCGTGGGTTCGAACCCCGGCCGGGTCATACCTAAGACTTTAAAATTGGCAATCTAGTGGCTGCTCCGCCTGGCGTCTGGCATTATGGGGTTAGTGCTAGGACTGGTTGGTCCGGTGTCAGAATAATGTGACTGGGTGAGACATGAAGCGTGTGCTGCGACTTCTGTCTTGTGTGTGGCGCACGTTAAAATGTCAAAGCAGCACCGCCCTGATATCACCCTTCGTGGTGGACTGGGCGTTAAGCAAACAAACAAACAAAAAAACAGAATAATTAGTATCCATTTAAATAAAAAGAAGACATAAAAGTAACCAGGTTAGGTACTTGTTTTGATCAATAGTTGGGCCGATAAAGTGCCTTCGTGAGGATGGCATGAAAGTACGGAATGACGGCACGTGATCTATCAATAGTATCCAGTGTAAATTATGTTTCTCCAACCCTGAACGTATACATGTTTTGTTTCTGCTTCAAAAAAGTTGTCATTGAATGTTGACATTCCAGACCTTGCCATTTGATTCCAGCTTAGAGTATGTCTAATATAGACTGACTCTCAATCACACACACCCAACAAATACAACAATAAACAAGCAAACAAAACAAAACAAAAACACAGATTCACTTCCTATTTTCAGTTCACTCCTACCAGTACCTAGTGGACCAGTGGAAACCGGACCAGCTGCTGATCCCCAGGTTTCTGACAGAGTACGGGGTACAGGCCTGGTGTCTCTACGACACTCTGGTCCCCGTCTTCCAACAGTCCGACATGGCCTACAACTCTTCTCAGGCCGTTCACAGGCAGCATCATCCGGATGGTAAGACTCAAATTTCCGATTTTTGACATGTATAGCATTATTTTCAGAACTTGCCATGTTTTAATTGAAAAAATGGAGTCTAACAAAGAGTATGTCAACTATAGACTGAATCTCGATCTTACAGGATATATATTCCATGCGTAGTGCTACATTGGATTTCGTGTGGCTGTGTTTGGATGTGTGTGTGTGTGTGTGTGTGTGTGTGTGTGTATGTGTGTGTGTGCGTGTGTGAGTGTGTGTGTGTGTGTGTGAGTGTGTGTGTGTGTGTGTGTGTGTGTATGTGTGTGTGTGTGTGTGTGTGTGTGTGTGTGTGTGAATGGTTCATCACGTTTAAGTGTTCTTGATTTTTGCTTTTCACGTTATGAACTTTGGAAAACATTGTTTGTTTGTCTGTCTGCCTTTCTTTCTGCTGTCCACCCATTTTTCTGTCTGTCCGTTCATCTGTCCGTTCATCTGTCCGTGTGCCTTTAAATCTCTGAATCTATGACAAGCAAATGTGTAATACGTTGCAGGTGTGACACAAATAGAGTGGGAGATCTGGCGACATTTAGACTTTCCTCCCGCAACGACCCCCCAACCAGAACGCTTCAAACGAATGATCTACCTGACACTGGTAATCAACGACCTTATCTTCTTCCCAACATCATTAGTATTTGACACGCACAAAAAAACATAACAATATTGCTATTACATTCAACAATGTTAATTAAACGTTTCATTAACTAACCATTCTCGGTGTTTTATTTTATTCAGATCAACCAAGCTATGTCCATCAAGTCAGAAACAGAACACTACCGTCGCCACCAGGGGTCGCTGCGGGATGACGGGCGAGGCCTGACTATGGGGGCGCTGTACTGGCAGCTCAACGACCTCTGGCAGGCTCCCACCTGGTCTTCTATAGGTAAGGGCTGTCTGTATGACCCATTTTCAACCAACATGTTGTAGAACTTTGTCAGCTAAACGACACTCAAAATTGAAGAGAACGCGACCCTGTAAATAGTTCCTATGATGTTCAACCGACTATCGTTCGACCTGAAACCCAAGTTGAGTAATGTTCAACTTTCAAGACGATTTTGAAGTGATTTGTTGGAGGCTGGAGGCGAGTTTTAGCTATCTGTGTGCGGGCTCTTCCACGGGCTCGCTTTGTAATACCTCCTTCACCTGGACAGGACAAATCTGATGAAAATCAGTGAGCAACTTAAACTGTTCACATGGCGACAACTTTGTATCAACTTTTACAGAAAAAGTCATTCAGAAAATTGATAAAAGAAGTTGTGAACAGCGTTGCTGATAGCCAAAATCAGTAAGGGCAAGAAAATAGCCTAGCTGATTTTCAGTCCTGTCTTACGAGTTTTCCAGCAAAATTGCTCAAACGGGGAGTTAATGTATGCTTAAAGCTATCCCTGAAAAGATAACTTAATACATACTTACAAATTCTCTCTGCAGACTACAGTGGAAGATGGAAGATGCTACACTACTACGCACTAAAGTTCTTCAGCCCTTTACTTGTCTCCCCTTATCTGGACGGAGACTTCCTCGACGTCTTCGTTGTGGTGGATCAAATCCCGACCCGGGAAGTTCGAGACCCTCGCACCAAGCGGTTGAGGTTTGAACCCATGGCGAAGGTCGAGGACATTGCAAAGAGCAGTGTGGAGAAGGAGGATGTCCTTGAACTTGCCACCAAGGTCAAACGAGCGATCAGCGGTGTGCTGACTGTTGAAGTATACTCTTGGCACAGCTTCAAGCCGTTACGTCAGCTTACGGTACCCTACAAGGTGTGTTAATTTACATATCTGTGTGGAAGTGCTAGTTAGATTATGTGCTTTGGAGAATGAGGAACATTATGTGCTTACGGCAAACAGCCTTTACTGCGGATGGAAGTCGTTTGTAAATTTTATTGCTTGTTATTCTCTCAGGTGCTAAGAGATTGGTTCGGCATAACTTTCACCTAGTCTTATTGCACAGTCATGTTTATAGTAGGATCCTCCATGTCCCAAATATGCAGCACAAAGAAATTAAGGAAGTACAAAAACATTAATTTTAGCTGCATATATATGTTAACCTCCACCACGAAATGAGTCGCATGTCACCTCAGGCGGTTCTGTGCTAGGCTTAATATAAGTCCGGGGAGTGTCTGGTAACAGTGTGAGGGTCACCTTAGTCACAGGCTTATAACTCAAACAGTTTTTGCTCTTTTCTAAAACGGGTTTCACCACTGGATAGAGCATAAAAAACTCTTTGGGAAAATGTAAAAATATGAAAATCATGCAAAGGTGACATGCGACTCATTCCGTGGTGGAGGGTCAAAAATCCGCCCTGATATGGCCCTTCGTGGTCGGCTGGGCGTTAAGCAAACAAACAAACAAACAAACAAACAAAAGGGTCACAAATATGCAAAAAAGAGTGAAGCAGCAATCCCAGAACCCACGAGATTGCTATGACATAACGTGTACACATTTAGTTTGATGCCTTTTCACTCAGCTGACGACGACATAACCCAAGTGACTGCTAGAAAGGAGACATTAGTTCTACACATTTCGTGTGATGCTTTTTCCCGTAGCTGACGACGACAGCGGAGTCGGTGTACCGAGCCAATGTTAGCAGTATGACGTCACAAGCGGGCTGCACGTCAGGCAAGGACTGTTTCATCCGGGTCTTCCTCAATGACGAAAGTGATGACGTCAACAACTGGATCTACGTCACCGAGCTCAGGGACGCTAATCTGGCAAAAGCTAATGTGAAGGTGACTTTGACTTAGACATCGATTAACAATAAAAAAAAATAGAAACAATATGATTGCTTACATTATATTCATGCTATAAAAAGAGACGTTAACCTGCAGCACTTAAAGAATGGGGACAAAGGTTATGAAACATGTCCCGATACGCCCTGTTAATGCTGAGAAAGCCAAAGACTGGATAATGATGCTTACATATCTTGCTTAACCTCCTGTTTCAGATCACAGCGGTCAGGGAGATCTCGCCCCGTGTCTTCACCATTACACTGACTACCACGGCCATCGCGCCCTTTGTATGGCTGGAGGCAGGGAGCATCATGGGAAGGTTCTCGGACAACGGCTTCCTGCTGGTCAAGCCGAGCACAACGGTCAAGTTCAGCGCGTGGCGTGACGTGG
>NC_090258.1:2123747-2126247 GCF_037325665.1 Littorina saxatilis | reverse complement strand
TAGCATCGTCTGTCCACCGCTCGTGGCAAAGGCAGTGAAATTAACAATCCAGAAAAGCGCGGTAGCGGTTGCGCTGAGGAGGATAGCACGCTTTTCTATATCTCTATTCTTTTTAACTTTCTGAACGTGTTTTTAATCCAAACATATCATATCTATATGTTTTTGGAATCAGGAACGGACAAGAAATAAGATGAAATTGTTTTTAAATCGATTTCAGACGTTTAATTTTAACCATAATTTTTATATTTTTAATTTTCAGAACTTGTTTTTAATCCGAATATAACATATTTATATGTTTTTGGAATCAGAAAATGATGAAGAATAAGATAAACGTAATTTTAGATCGTTTAATAAAAAATAATTTTAATTACAAGTTTCCGATTTTTAATGACCAAACTCATTCATTAGTTTTTAAGCCAGCAAGCTGAAATGCAATACCAAAGTCCGGCCTTCGTCGAAAATTGCTTTTCCAAAATGTCAATCAATTTGATTGAAAAATGAGGGTGTGACAGTGCCGCCTCAACTTTTACAAAAGCCGGATATGACGTCATCAAAGGTATTTATCGAACAAATGAAGAAAAAAAACCTGGGGATATCATACCCAGGAACTCTCATGTAAAATTTCATAAAGATCGGTCCAGTAGTTTGGTCTGAATCGCTCTACACACACACACGCACAGACACACACACACACACACACACACACACACACACACACACACACACACACACACACACACACACACATACACCACGACCCTCGTCTCGATTCCCCCTCTATGTTAAAACATTTAGTCAAAACTTGACTAAATGTAATGATACAAAAAAAAACCACAAAGCAACCCAACGAACCAACCAATGAACCAACCAACGAACCAACCAATGAACCAACCAATGAACCAACCAATGAACCAACGAACACACAAAATCAACCCTCCAGCCATGTTTTTGATAATTTCAGGAAACCCATCTACTTGGTAGCATTCAACTCGGCGATCCTAGACCAGACGACACTGGAAGTTTTACCAGGTGTGTATTTAAAAACACAGCCCTTCCGGTGTGAATGATTTGCCTCACCATGTCAGGTATGGCCATAACCTCACTTGGGATAAGGTTTTCCCTCTACTTGGACTCATACTAACAATCAACAGCATGCACAGTTTCTGTGCAAATACTGAAATAGGGATTTTTCTTTTAATGAATAAAGTTATGAAAATCAACCAGTGTTAATTTGCAAAATCTATACTTGAGATAATCCAACTGTGCACAGACAGTAGTCAGGGAGTTGAGATTTGGTACAGGTCCAAGTGGCGGGGTGTTGAGATTTGGTACAGGTCCAAGTGGCGGGGTGTTGAGATTTGGTACAGGTCCAAGTGGCGGGGTGTTGAGATTTGGTACAGGTCCAAGTGGCGGGGTGTTGAGATTTGGTACAGGTCCAAGTGGCGGGGTGTTGAGATTTGGTACAGGTCCAAGTGGCGGGGTGTTGAGATTTGGTACAGGTCCAAGTGGCGGGGTGTTGAGATTTGGTACAGGTCCAAGTGGCGGGGTGTTGAGATTTGGTACAGGTCCAAGTGGCGGGGTGTTGAGATTTGGTACAGGTCCAAGTGGCGGGGTGTTGAGATTTGGTACAGGTCCAAGTGGCGGGGTGTTGAGATTTGGTACAGGTCCAAGTGGCGGGGTGTTGAGATTTGGTACAGGTCCAAGTGGCGGGGTGGTCTTATCCCATGCAAATGCCATGGCAGATCTGATGTAGTTATTAGAAATGATTCCAAGGGAAGTAATGCATCTTTAGACCTACGAGGAGTGTGCTCGCCCTTGAGTTGCTGTAAGATTTTAAGATGACTTATGTAAATTCTGGAGGATGTAATTTTGGTGCTACAAAGAACCGACGCGCTCACAAAACAAAACGAACACTAGAATTGGAAAATTAATTAAAGTTTTATTGTGAATATGGTCATACTTGTCAATGTCATAGGAATCAGGAATCAGCTCGTAATATCAATATATAAAAAGCTAAACATAAACCTATGGAGAGCTAAGTAACCTATATAGGAGCGTGGCGGAAAAACTGATCTAAGTTTAGAATGTGAATTGATGCTAAAATGTGGAGTAGATATGACTAGCTTGAGTGAGAGTGCAGAACAGTAGAGTGTGAAGCGTGGAGCATGGAGCGAGAAGCGCGGAGCGAGAAGCGCGGAGCGGTGGAAACTGATAGAAAGAAAAAACTAAACTTAGAATTCGAAACATCAAACTAAACATCAAAGGTGTCCTAAAAACATAAACATCAAAGATGGACGTCAAAATGGCGGCCGAAACAAGATGGCGGCCGAAACAAGATGGCGGCAAATCAATAAAAAATCACCAAAGCTATCATGAACACCAAGACAAAATATGTTAGAAAACCCTAACTAAAATAAACATATGACACACTAGGCTAACTAAAAAAGAAACGACACGCAGTGAAAGGAAAGCTGACCAACATTACAGGACGGAGAAATAC
>NC_090258.1:2083747-2118747 GCF_037325665.1 Littorina saxatilis | reverse complement strand
ACACACACACACACGCACGATCTCTGTTTCAAACGTGTAGAATCAATCGATCTGTCATGTATGTAATAATTTTGATCAACGTTTCTTTAATACTCATACATCCTTAAACATGTGAAAGAAATTTGATTTGGCAACCTGGTCGATCACATTTGAACTTGATTTTCTCACACAACCACACTGTTCGACACATAATTGGAACTACCTATTGCAGGATTGTTGCTTCTCTTCGTTCTTGTTCATTTTCACTTCAATTCAAGAACACTAACAAGGCAGATGCGCAACTTCATTGAGGAAAAAAAGAGCAGAAAAATAGGAAGGGAAACTCTCAGAGCCCTATAGTGGATTTATTTCATGGTTTGTCACGACAGGTTTGACGTTCTACTTCCGGATCAACGGGTTACCCGTCTTCATGAAGGGAGCGAACTGGGTTCCGGCGGACAGTTTCCTGGAACGAGTCACCAAGGATCGTCTGCGTTCTCTGCTGCAGTCTGCTGCTGACGCTCACATGACCGGCCTGCGTGTGTGGGGAGGAGGGGTACTTACTTACTTACTTAGTCTCTTACTTACTTAGGCCCTTTGCTCCCAGCAGAGCATAGGCGATTGACGACGTTTCTCCATCGCACTCTGCTCTGGGCTGTTCTTTCCGCTTCTGTCCAGCTGTTGCCTTGCCTCTTCAGTTCTGCCTCTGTGTCACGCCTCCAGCTGTTTCTCGGAATCGCTCTCTTTCTTTTCCCCTGCGGGTTCCAAGTGAGAGCCTGGCGAGAGGAGGGGTAATGATGACACATGTTTTCAGGGCGCCCTAAACTGTGCGTCTCAGCGTCCTATACGCATAATAGAGGAGCGGTCAAATAAGAAAAAGGCGCTTAGTTTAGGAGTTCTTCTTCTTCGTGTCGTTCGCCTTTACACTTTACCAGTTCTGGGTACGAAGCTGGTAGTCTTTTGTAGAGCTTCCACAGGTCCATGCAGCTTGTCGTGGAGGGTCGGGGTCGGCCTAGGCCAGGTCTCTGTCCTCAAGGGCTTGAGGTTATTTCAGTCCTGTAGGACGTGAGCTGTGACTTGTTCTGCTTCTCCACAGGGGAGTTTATGAGTTTAATGCACGGGGGATACTCCCGGGCAAATTTGGTATTATTTGAAAGATAAATGCCAATAGAAATACGCAATCTTAAGGCAAAGTACCCTAAATATTTTGAAAATTCTACTGCAGAAAAAAGCACTTTGATGCGAAAAATGTCATTGGAAAGTGCAATTATCGGGCTTCTTGTATTAAGTAACATTTTGGAGATACCTCTGAAACACAAAGTGTAAAAGGTCATTATAGACATACACCCTAATTGTGAGTCAACATTCTGCCCGGAAAGTCGTTTACTCGCATTATGACAGGTTGGAATGTAATTTGATGGACTTGATATGTATGTAATAACATAGACAATGCTTGTTCAAGAAGTAGGTTCAATGTTTAACAGGTACATTTCTGCGAGAGACGGTTAATTTGTGATTATATTATCTGAGAAAAAATGACGCCTTTAATTGCGTACCCTTGCATTTTCAGCTAGTGCTGGTTTTGATTGGAATATCATTTTATCCTCCGAATTGGTCCTTAATATCAAGTTCGATGCTCAAATGTATCCATGATGGGCAATGTGTGTCATAATTGTTTCTTCAATGTTCCCTGAAAAAGTCGGTTGTGAATTGTTTTTGACAGGGGCAGTGGTCCAAGGAGCAATTAGCCTGCTACCACGGTGGATATATAAGTGATCCGATATGATATGTTAACTGATCCCATTATGATATGTTAACGGTCACAATGTTTCATTTGAATGGACCCCTGTTGTTTGTGAGGCCCCATGTAAATCAGCGCTGAAACACTCGCACAGAGTCGCCCCCCTGGCTGCTTTATGTGCAAAGTGGAGCCATTACCATGACAGGGAACACGCTAACTGTAACACGTTATGAACACGGTGTGAATTCTATAGAAGTCTGATACATGTTGGTATACAGACTTGGCTGGCACACTGTATCCGACTTGGCTGACGCACAGATTCCGACTTGGCTGACACACTGATTCCGACTTGGCTGACACACTGATTCCGACTTGGCTGACACACTGATTCCGACTTGGCTGACACACTGATTCCGTCGGACGTTTAGACCTGGCTGACACACTGATTCCGACTTGGCTGACACACTGATTCCGACTTGGCTGACACACTGATTCCGTCGGACGTTTAGACCTGGCTGACACACTGATTCCGACTTGGCTGACACACTGATTCCCACATGGCTGACAAACTGATTCCGTCGGACGTTTAGACCTGGCTGACAAACTGATTCCGACTTGGCTGACACACTGATTCCGACTTGGCTGACACACTGATTCCGTCGGACGTTTAGACCTGGCTGACACACTGATTCCGACTTGGCTGACACACTGATTCCGTCGGACGTTTAGACCAGGCTGACACACTTCTTATTCTTCTGCGTTCGATATGCATGGCCAACATATCCGCAAGTCGGGGCTGCCATGAAGTCTGCAGTCTTCTTGTTATTTGGTCTAAACTGAAACGTGATTACACTCTGTCTTCAGATCTATGAAACAGACGTCTTTTACGACCTAGCGGACGAGCTGGGGCTCCTGCTGTACCACGACATGATGTTCTCTGACGGCTTCTACCCAACCAACCCGGCCTTCCTCGCCAGCGTCACAACGGAGCTGCAACAGAACGTTGGTTTGGCAACTCGTATAGTCCCAGGGCTGGATTGGGGGGGAGGGGGGGGGGGAGGGGGGGGGGGGAAGGGGGGGACCCTCTTTTCCGAAAAATGTACTTTTTTTGTTGCAAGGAAAGCCAAAAATATCCCTTCATATGCTACTATTCAACAACATCTGAACAAAGGATGATCGCCGCAGGTTCACCACCAGATGTTCCTCATTCTCCCAGACACTCAAACTTACACTTACGCAGACAGTACACAAGAACCAGCTTTTATTCCTGACCGGACATGGCTCACAGAAAAGCAACTATTTGACACCTTTATATCACAGTCACTGTCACGGTTTCAGTGACACGAGTGGGAAAGGAACTCTTTGTGGGGCGGAAAAGTTTTGTTGACGATCACGAAATGGACGAGGAAATTGCCGGCGTGAAATCCGTGCGGGAAAATGGGGTGATTTTTCGCTCACTGTTAAATCACGTGTTTCGAGCATGCAATACCTGTGTTTGGTAGGCGACCAGTGATTGGTCAGGGAGATCACTTGTTCTAGAACAGACGATTGCTGATTGGTCAGGGAGATCACATGGTTTTTCTTTTTCCCGTCTTTCTTTCTTTTCTACACTTGCTTTACAGACGACAGGTCTGGGTTTCCGTTGACTAAGATTTGGAGGATTCCAACGCGTTGAAAGACTGGTTTAGGTCTACCAACGGGCTTCTGATGTTAATGCAATACACAGAAGGCTTAGGACGGAGGGATTTGGCTACATATTTTCGCTGACGAGCGGGAGCCAAATATTCAAGCGGTTTGCTTGGGAGAGCTACGTTTTACAAGCTGTTGAGGTAATTAGCCGTTACTTTACGCTGGTGACCGGTCAATGTCTGTGAAATGTAGACTCTGTTTTGTTTCTCCATGATAGCGTATAACTTGCTCATTATAACGCTAAATTGTAATCTGTATATGCAGATATGGAGAGGAGGAGAAAATGTCTTGAGTTGTTATTAAAAGCCTATTCTTGCATGTACCACGTGCTCGCTGAAGGGGGAAGTTAGATATGTTTAAAGGTGGAAAAAGGGGGGATTGTTGCCATGGTCACTGCACCAACTACTCTGTTTCAGCTTGCTACCCGGTTGCTACCCGGTTGCTGGAGACTTGCTGGAGACGGGCTACACTTTAGCTACACTCTTGCTGGACGGGGGTTGCTGTTCTTTGCTGTACGGTTACTGTTCTACGGCTGTTGCTGGTGTTGCTGCGACTTTCACCTGTATGCACCACTGCGCCACTGCGTTTCATCGAATGGACCCTGGCTACACTGAGAGTTGAGTGCACCCAAGCGTAAACGCCCCCAGCCTTGTCATCTTTCTAACCCTTTATGAAGAACTTTGAGTTGTGACAACGTGGAGTGTTAACGCCTGTACAGGCTAAGACTTTTTACAGAGCAGCTAAGTGTTTTCTAACTTTACACGGTTCAGCGTGTTCTTATTATTTCATAAACTTTAACTGGCTTTTGTCAGTTGTCTTTGTTTTGTTTGACGACTTGGTCGTAAAAACACTTTTGGCTTCACGAGAAGAGGGAGGTGGAGAGGTAGTGTATATAAACAGACGTCTAGAACTTATACTTTTGTTGATTCTAACTTTGTTGTGTGACTGCGAGAGTGGATCGTGGTGTGGTTAGTCAGTTAGCAGTAATTGACCGTTTTAGGTCATTCATTTTGACTTATAAAACGTGATAGTCACAAGTGATGAAAGAAGTATGAAGCCATTTGTACCAAGGACAAAGCTAGTCTCGCATGCTCTGGAATTTATTTAAGGACATCCCGTGATTAACTCTGAAATAATAGAAAGCACAAAGCCTTTTCAGAATAATTTTTTTACGTTCACTGTTATCGGTGTATTTCAACAAAATTAAACAACAAGATGAAACTATGAAATTATTGAAACTTAGGGTTCTCACATTATTTGTTGTGCACGTCATCGTTGTATTTTCAGATAAGAAGACTGATGCACCGACCGTCTATTGCAGCGTGGGATGGAAGCAATGAGAACGAAAACGCCATCAGAGCAAATTGGTGAGAAAGACAAAGGAATACATCACGCTGCAAGTCTAGTTTTTGTTATTAAAGAGCACGAATTCGTCGATGAGTTTGGTCATTAACAACTCTATTTAAAATTAAAAGTCTAGTAATCGATCCAAAAATGATTTCATCTTATTCTTTATCATTCACTGAATCCCAAAATGTATAGATATCCAATGTTTACTCTGAAAATGTATTCACAATTAAAGAAAATAGGATAATTATGCACTACGTTCGTGTGCTTCGCGGGGACGAACTGGGCCCATCTCAGTCTTTGGGTTTAGGCTAGCGAAGCCTTATTTTGTACGTGTAGTCTCGTTGTTGAATGTGTTTTATTCCTTTTTTTTCGGGGGTGATCTTTTAGTTTCAGGCCGACAGATTGACTAAATGTTTTTATATTGCTACACGCAATTTTTGGGTTTGAGGTAGCACGTTAAAAACGTGAGTCAGTTCTTTAAGGACCACTTTTGATTGGTCCCTTGGGTAGTCGTTATAGACACGCCCGATATGTGTCTATGGTTTGAGGTACCACGTTAAGAACGTGAGCCGGTACTACATATTTGACAAGTTGCTGTTGTAGAGGCTGTTGTTGTTGCTTGTTTTGAGACTTTTGGTACTAGTTTTTTGTGGTGGTTGTAGGTACCATGTTAAAAACGTGAGCCTGTACTACGCGGATTACATCAAGCTGTACCGAGACACCGTCATGGCAACAGTCACCAGGGAAAACCCCAGTCGTGTGTACCTTACCTCCAGTCCCAGCAACGGCCGTCTGTCCTTCCAGCAGGGCTTGGAGGCCCAGGACCCGCAGTCGGACTTCTTCGGAGACAGTAAGTATTTAGTCACAAATGACTGGGTGGCCGAGTGGTAACGCACTTTCGCTCGGAAGCGAGAGGTTGCGAGTTCGACCCTGGGTCAGGGCGTTAGCAATTTTCTCCCCCCTTTCCTAACCTAGGTGGTGGGTTCAAGTGCTACATTGGGGTGTGCACGTTAAAGATCCCACGATTGACAAAAGGGTCTTTCCTGGCAAAATTGTATAGGCATAGATAAAAAAAAATTCCACCTAAATACCCGTGTGACTTTGAATAATAGGCCGTGAAAAGTAGGATATGCGCCGAAATGGCTGCGATCTGCTGGCCGATGTGAATGCGTGATGTATTGTGTAAAAAATTCCATCTCACACGGCATAAATAGCTCCCTGCGCCTTGAGTCCGAGTCTGGAGATACGCGCGCGATATAAGACTTCATATAACATTCATCATCGTGTTTTCACATTTGGGAGAACACATCAAAGAATGTAATCGTGTGATTTGTTTGCGAAAAGCTGACTATGTCACTATGTCACTATTTCACTATTTCACTATGTCACTATAGCACTATTGTACTATAGCAGCGTAGTCAATACATTGAGTTTTAAACATGCATGCAATCAAAGCCACATAACTGTAATTCTGTGGACTTCACAATTCCTTTTGTTCTGTTTTGTTTTGGATTTCATCATGGCTTCTTCCCTCCACCCTTTTCACTTCTTCCTTTCTTTCTTTCCCTTCTCTCCTTTTCTCCTATTTGTTTTTTTACTTCCTTATATTTTCCCTTTCTTCTTTTTGTTCTTTCTTCCTTCTTTGTATGTATTCCCCGTTCACGCTGTTCTTGCTCAATTCTGGAGTTTTTAAACCGTCACAATGTCGATAGGGCGGCTACCCAATTGTCGTCTGTTCGGATGAACTAGATACTTGTTCTTCTTGCTTTGTGAAGTGTGAGTAGTAGTATTCGCGCACGAACCGGACCCTTTTTTTTTGCGCAGCTGCGCAGCCGCGCAGCCGTATTTTGATAGAAGGTTATAGGTTAAGGTGCCTGTGTTTAAGTAGTGATAAGGAGATATTGCGCATAAACGGTTTATTGCGTTTTATATTTTGTCATGTGATTTCATGTGCCTGTACCTGTTGCTCGGTACTAATGACCACTCCAGCTGGGGTAATGACAGGATTACTATCCGCGCTTCGCGGAGCACTCTCTTTTATGACGCTAATAACTATCAGAGGTGTCAGGATAAGGCGATAAAAATGGTACCACTACTCTTTGCGGAGCCCCCTCGCCGATAAAACCACCAGAGGTGGCCAGCAGTTAGAGAAGTTTAATAGGAGGTGGTTTGCCTACCCCGAGGGTTGATTAGGGTTTAATGCTTAGATTAGTGCTAGACAAATGGTGTGGGGTGGGTGGAGGAGTTAGCTCGACTGGTGAGGCGGGAGAGATGAGAGCTGATTTACAAAAATATAAAAAGCTTTAACAACTAGACTCAGATAGCTACCTGTTGGTTTTATGTAGGTGTTATAAACATCGCAAGTACATTTTACACCGAACACGAGTTGTTCTACAGTCAGTCATACATAATGTTAGGTTAGAGACTGATCACGTCTGAGTATTGGTTGTCCACAGAGACACAAGACCTCACATGCTAGAACATGTTGGTTGGTCACAGGCTTGTGCGGGGAACCATTGGTTATACACTTGGTAAAACTGCTCTCGCAGTTCAGGACGAACCACCTCTTCTAACGTTGAAGCGCTAAGCGCCATGTATAGAGAATCTGTATCCATTTCCAAAAGCTGGTAGTCGGCTCTGGACACAAACTTATCTAGAAAATCAAAATGAAACTCCAACATGCGTAGTTTAGCGTACTGGTAAACAAAGTAACCAATCTGAGAGGGGAGTGACCAGTTGATTTTTTTTAACCATCTCTACTTCAGTGACAGAATCTGTTACTTCTGTTAGTTTTTGAAAACGACCATTGTTGATCAGTTTTGAGGCCTTATCAGACAAAACGTAATGAATATCACGATGGTTGGCCACGTTAGTTAAGGTTTTCCCGTAGACTGAGTTACCGAGCAGTTTGAAAGTTTCAGCTAAGATAGTTTTTGATGAGTCTTGGTCTCCTGCTCGTCTTGCGTTTGAAACGCTGTCACCAAACTGCCGGAAACAGGTTTTGGGTTGATACTCTACGATCAGCGTGATGTTTTAACAATCAACCCGTGTTGCACGTACCAAAACAAGAGGGGTGTAGCTAGCAGAATTTGTTCACCGTGGTAACTCCCTACAAGTGTACGGCGTGGTTGGGATAAAAGCTTGTGTTTTTTCAGCGTAGTCTTTCATAAAATCTCCGATCTGTTCTCAGCTGACAGACTCATTTTTGAAAATAGGCTGCATTTCACTGAAATGTTCTTTTAGATGATCAGGTACATAAATATCACACTATATCAACCCGATTGAATCCATAACCCACTCCAACCATTCCCGAGCTAGCTGACCGTAGGGATCTGTTTTTTTTTCCGCTTTAAAAGCGTTTTCTTTTCTACGAATGACAGGGTGCTCTGTGGGCATGTCTTGCATGAGTGCAGCTAAATACAGCGCATTTGCATCAAATCCCTGAACAGCCTGTACCGGTTTGTCCTGATTACCACGAATGTGTGTTTTGTCTTTTTCGTGGTATCTGTGAAAGACAATAGACGGACCCTCGACAATGTTCTTTCGCAAAAGTGCTTGAACGTCTTTTTGTTTTTTGTTAAAAAGTGAAAAGTAGGTATCTGAAGACAACGTGTCAAACAGACACTTCAGTGTCACACCGGGGGACAGAAATAATACCGTCTTTCAGCAAATCAACTCGCAGACTAGCGTACATACTAATCTGATGCTGCAAAGCAACCAGAAACGGCCCTGTGTCTAGGTTGTTGTACCACACCAAAAAAAAGCCTTCAAAGTCGTCATTTTGTTTTCAGTCCACACACGCTGACAAAAAGCGTACTCTGTATCAGAAATATTTGAGTTTTTGAGCTTACTAAAAAAAGCTGCATGGGGTGGGAGTTCTCTTTCGTCTAGTGTACTTAGACTAGTGACGTATTCATAGCAGAAAAAACCCTTTTGCTCTTCGACACCGAACGCCTAGAGGTACTTGGAATAACTAAAACCTGGCGCAAGAAAATTGTTGATGTCGAGAAACCGAAGTTTGTCTGTACAAAGACACATATATTGATTGTTACGTTTAACAACAAACTTGAAAGGAGGTCTTTTAGGGATCTTCTTTTTTCCCTCTGTTCGATAGGAAAGTCAGACAAAGGCGTGACATAAAAACTGGAAGACATGATGTTGTGAATGTCCTATTGTTGGTTGTTTGTGCTGTCTAATGGTTTATGTGGGTGTTATAAGGTACATTTACATCGAACACGAACTGTTCTACAGTCAGTCATACCTAATGTTAGGTTAGAGACTGTTCACACCTGAGTATTGCACCACAGAGATGCAAGACCTTACATGTTAGAACATATTGATTGATCAGCACCTAAAAATAGAAACGCGTAGTTAGACACTAGTGTGATGCGGTCAAAAAGGGGGTATAAAAAAAAAAGTTCTTCTGGTGTTTACACCTGAGTATTGCACCACAGAGACGCAAGACCTTACATGTTAGACCATGTTGATTGGTCAGCATCTAAAAATAGAATCGCGTAGTAAGACACAGGTGTGATGCGGGTATAAAAAAAAAGTTCTTCTGGGTGCTTACCCCCGAGTATTGCACCACAGAGACGCAAGACCTAAACATGTTAGAACTTGTTGGTTGTTCATTTGGTCACTGATTTCACCGAGAAAAGAAAGAAAGTCCTGCTTTGACAACTCAGGCGTGGTCGTTGTAAGACAGAGTGGTTATTGACTGAGGCATGAAAGAAAGACAAGTCACCCGACTCTTTGTTTTTGAGAAGAAAGGAGTGAGAAAAATTGATTTTGAAGCGTTTTGTTTTGCTCATGGAACAGATCAAGAAGCGACTCGTACCAATCAGGGAAATCAGAACAAGGGTTCCTCTTAAAAGAGAAAATGTGGCGCTTTTTTTACACACACTAATCGTGTAAGATATATAGAAGAATTACAACACCTGGTACACGCGTATAACCATTCGTTTCACAGAAGTATAAAAACAGCACCTGTTAAAGTTTGTCTCGCTAACAAAGAAACAGAACAAACGTAAGTTTTGTACGAACAACCCCCCCAATGAAAACACCCAAAGGTAGGCTACAGGTTGGTGATCGTGTGAGACTAAGTAAAACACGACGACTCTTTAAAAAAGATTATTTACCTGCGTGAACAGAAGAATTATTTACAGTTAGCAATGTGTTGAAAACAACTCCAGTGACCTATAAGCTGAAAGACGCTCACGCAGAAGAACTACAAGGTAGTTTGTTTTTTTACAAAGAAGAACTACAAAAAGTAGGAGAGAAAGAAATGTATCGTATTGACAAAGTACTAAAAGAACGACTTGGTAAGGGAGGAAAAAAAGAGTATTTAGTGCATTGGTTTGGGTACCCAACGTCATTTTCTTTCTTTCTTTATTTGGTGTTTAACGTCGTTTTCAAACGTTCAAGGTTATATCGCGACAGGGAATGGGGGGGAAATGGGATAGAGCCACTTAATTGTTAATTGTTTCTTGTTCACAAAACCCAACGTCATTTGACACATGGATCTCAGCTGATAGTCTTAGACAGTATTCAGAGTAGTTATGGCTGAGGACGCCTTGTCTGCTGAAGATACAACTGTTGCTACTAACGTATTAGAAGAGACAACTACTGATACCAAGAGATTCTCTTGCTTGTGGTGTGTTTTTGGTTATCGCGCCCCTCGTAGTGAGATTGTATTTTTGTAAAACATTTTTTTGTTTTGTTTTTGTTTTTTTTGTTTTGTTGATCAGATTTTTCTAATTTATATTGTAGTAGGTGTGTCTCTGTTTAATTTGACAAACTGGTGGGAATGTCCGGTCCACTGTTTGAACAAGGTTTTTGTGGGTTTTTGCAAAGAATGAGGCAAGGGTCCTTTGTGCAAAGCAAGACAGCGAAAGAGACACAGACCGTCAGTATAAGGAAAATGATGACGCTCGTCTTTTTGTAACTTGTGCAAGAACTGTGTGTTTGTGATGTAGTTAGGTAGACTACCGCAGACTCATCCGATAGGAAAGTCAGACAAAGGCGTGACATAGAAACTGGAAGACATGATGGTGTGAACAGAATACCGAGAGTTTGGGCGTTCGAGTCTAACTTGTTCTAGAATGTCATGGTCACTGATTTCACCGAGAAAAAAAAGAAAGTCCTGGTTTGAGTTGATCAGGTGTGGTCGTTGAAAAACAGAGTGGTTATTGACTGATGCATGAAAGAAAGACAAGTCAGTCATGGAACAGATCAGGGGGAAATCAGAACAAGGGTTCCTCTTAAAAGAGAAAATGTGGCGCTTTTTTACACACACTAATCGTGTAAGATTTGTAGAAGAATTACAACACCTGGTACACGTGTATAACCATTCGTTTCACAGAAGTATAAAACCAACACCTATTAAAGTTTGCCTCGCTAACAAAGAAACAGTTTGGTAAGTTTTGTACGGACAACCCCCAAAGAAAAACACCCAAAGGTAGGCTACAGGTTGATGATCGTGTGAGACTAAGTAAAACACGGCGACTCTTTAAAAAAGGTTATTTACCTGCGTGAACAGAAGAATTATTTACAGTTAGCAGTGTGTTGAAAACAACTCCAGTGACCGATAAGCTGAAAGACGCTAACGCAGAATAACTACAAGGTAGTTTTTTTTACAAAGAAGAACTACAAAGCGTAGGAGAGAAAGAAATGTATCGTATTGACAAAATTTTAATGTGATGAGCCACGGATTAACCCTGCTTACCTAACGGTGGTTACACACGCCTCTTTGTTTGTCAGAAAAACAAAACTAAATCCAGCTGTAAGTCTTGCTCACACAAAAACCCTAGAGAGCTCCACAGCCAAATACCCTCTAAAAAGAGTAGTTATGAAATCTTACGGGATCCCGCGTGGAAACCTTAGTGCTGTTTTAGACAACTTGTTTCTCAGGTAGCTACCAAGACGCGTTGTAGTAGGACTGGGAGAAAGCGCTGCGTTTAACGGTAGCTACACCAAAAAGCCATTCAACTTTTAAAACCCACAACTTGAATTTTCTCTGCCTCTATGTTGATGGAAAACAAGTCCCTGCAAAACCACTAACACCAGACTTTGAAAACAGACAGTATGTGGGAAGCTTCTTTAGTTTGACCACAGGAACAGGGGTGGGTGTTGGTGACGTCGGTAACATAATTGTCTATGAAGACTACCCCGGAGGCTATACGCTGTATGTATTTGACCTGTCACCGTCAATGTTGGGTGGAGATCAGATTGAGCTGATGCGCTGTGGGAGTTTGCGTCTGGAACTAAAGTTTAGTGCACCCCTGACAGAGCCTGTTCACGTTATTGTGTATGCAGAAATGGACTCGTTGCTAGAAATTGATCGGAGTAGGCAGGTTATCACTGATTTTACATCATGAATGGTCTAGAGATCTCTCGCCTACTGTTAAGACACCCCTTGGCAAGACGGCCGTTTATGGGTGTTTACACCAGAGACCAACTTCCTTCTGAGATAAATTTACTTCACCCCTCGTCTTACGTCATAAACACAGACCCAGCACATAAGGCTGGGTCTCATTGGGTTGGTGTGTATTATGATGGTCAGGTGAATATTGAATATTTTGATAGTTTTGGTTTTAAACCGAATCACAAAGACATTGAAGGTGTTTTTTTATTTGTTTTTTTTATGCGTCATTGGTTTGTGTTCTAAAACCAACGAACAGGTATTACAGGGGATGTTAAGTTCTACTTGTGGTTTGTTTGCAATGTATTTCATCATCAAAAAGAGTCAAGATACAAGACTCCGTGACATCATTTCTATTTTTAACCCCCAAAACCCTGGTGTAAATGACCGTAAGCTCATAGCACTTTTTTCAAAGATGCGTTAACACAACAAGTCTAAAGCTGTTGTTGTAAAAAATAGTAACTGATGTCATAGTGTAAGGAGGTTATGTATAAAGATGGTGTTGTCTAATTTTTTTTTACTAAATCCCCTGAGCGAACCACAAGACAACACCACCTACTCTACACTACAGTCTACAAAGACAGTCTCCTAGAGGTAAAAGTTGTTTAACACTTTTGTTGTTGTTGTTGTTGAGAACGACAAAAGAGATGTTTGACGAGGAAGAGTCTCTGTTTAGCTCACCGCTACCCGAACCTGATATGTTTCCTTTGGGACGAACCATTTTCGCGAGTGTCAGAACGTGGTGAAAACTTGTGAAAATCCACATCAGACATTACACCAACCAAGGAAACAGAAAAAACAGACGCGTGCGACCAAGTCAAAGAGGGGTGGTCTTGGCCAGTAAAGAATTTACTCGCCTGATCAAAAGTCCGAGAAAGGCTGTTGAAGCGACTTAAAACACAAACAGAAGTTGTAGCTAGAGAAGTTAAAAAAAAAAACACCAGACGTGTCAGAAGAGCCCAGAACAAAAAGAAGAAACACCAGCAGACGAACTACCTCACACACCTGTCAAATACTCGGAGAGCAGCAATCTGTTTGAAAACTGCTACCAGGAACCGGCTGGTATGTCTACCTTCAACGACCTCGGTTACTATAACCCAACATTGTTAAAATACGAAAGTCGCCCCACGTCAAGTTATTGGAGCGCACCTTAAAAGAGAAAATGTGGCGCTTTTTTACACACACTAATCGTGTAAGATATGCAGAAGAATTACAACATCTGGTACACGCGTATAACGCGTACACATTCGTTTCACAGAAGTATAAAACAGCACCTGTTAAAGTTTGCCTCGCTAACAAAGAAACAGAACAAACGTAAGTTTTGTACGAACAACCCCCCAATGAAAACACCCAAAGGTAGGCTACAGGTTGGTGATCGTGTGAGACTAAGTAAAACACGGTGACTCTTTAAAAAAGGTTATTTACCTGCGTGAACAGAAGAATTATTTACAGTTAGCAGTGTGTTGAAAACAATTCCAGTGACCTATAAGCTGAAAGACGCTCACGCAGAAGAACTACAAGGTAGTTTTTACAAAGAAGAACTACAAAAAGTAGGAGAGAAAAAAAAATGTATCGTATTGACAAAGTACTAAAAGAACGACTTGGTAAGGGAGAAAAAAAAAAAGAGTCTTTAGTGCCTTGCTTTGGGTATCCAACGTCATTTGACACATGGCTCTCAGCTGGTAGCCTTAGACAGTATTCAGAGTAGTTATGTGTGAGGCTGTCTTGTCTGCTGAAGATACGACTGTTGATACTAACGTCTTAGAAGAGCCAACAACTGATACCAAGAGCTTCTGTGTGTGTGTGTGTGTGTGTGTGTGTGTGTGTGTGTGTGTGTGTGTGTGTGTGTGTGTGTGTTTGCACTTACATTTTTTTTTCACCACACATATAACCCTACCTCTTACATAGCCTATCAACAACGAAGAAAAAAAAAAGAAAAAAAGAAAACAGTCATTATAACAACAACAACACCAACACTAGTCAGTGGGTTAGTTACGAAGGTTCGCTGTTTTATCTAGATGCCGTACACTGCTGTCTAGTGCAATTAAATGGGTTTCTCTGCGGTTGGTGGAGCCCTCTCTCTTTTATGGCGCTAATAACTATCAGAGGTGTCAGGATAAGGCGATAAAAATGGTACCCCTACTCTTTGCGGAGCCCCCTCGCCGATAAAACCACCAGAGGTGGCCAGCAGTTAGAGAAGTTTAATAGGAGGTGGTTTGCCTACCCCGAGGGTTGATTAGGGTTTAATGCTTAGATTAGTGCTAGACAAATGATGTGGGGTGGGTGGAGGAGTTAGCTCGACTGGTGAGGCGGGAGAGATGAGAGCTGATGTACAAAAATATAAAAAAGCTTTAACAACTAGACTCAGATAGCTACCTGTTGGTTTTATGTAGGTGTTATAAACACCGCAGGTACATTTACAACAACAAATGGTGTTTAACGTCGTTTTCAACCACGAAGGTTATATCGCGACGAAGGTACATTTACACCGAACACGAATTGTACCACAGGCAGTCATACAGAATGTTAGGTTAGAGGCTGCTCACATAGTTTGTTTTTTTTACAAAGAAGAACTACAAAAAGTAGGAGAGAAAGAAATGTATCGTATTGACAAAGTACTAAAAGAACGACTTGGTAAGGGAGGAAAAAAAGAGTATTTAGTACATTGGTTTGGGTACCCAACGTCATTTTCTTTCTTTCTTTATTTGGTGTTTAACGTCGTTTTCAAACGTTCAAGGTTATATCGCGACAGGGAATGGGGGGGTGGGGAAATGGGGTAGAGCCACTTAATTGTTAATTGTTTCTTTTTCACAAAACCCAACGTCATTTGACACATGGATCTCAGCTGATAGTCTTAGACAGTATTCAGAGTAGTTATGGCTGAGGACGCCTTGTCTGCTGAAGATACAACTGTTGCTACTAACGTATTAGAAGAGACAACTACTGATACCAAGAGATTCTCTTGCTTGTGGTGTGTTTTTGGTTATCGCGCCCCTTGTAGTGAGCTTGTATTTTTGTAAAACATTTTTTTTGTTGTTTTTTTTGTTTTTTTGTTTTGTTTTGTTGATCAGATTTTTCTAATTTATATTGTAGTAGGTGTGTCTCTGTTTAATTTGACAAACTGGTGGGAATGTCCGGTCCACTGTTTGAACAAGGTTTTTGTGGGTTTTTGCAAAGAATGAGGCAAGGGTCCTTTGTGCAAAGCAAGACAGCGAAAGAGACACAGACCGTCAGTATAAGGAAAATGATGATGCTCGTCTTTTTGTAACTTGTGCAAGAACTGTGTGTTTGTGATGTAGTTAGGTAGACTACCACAGACTCATCCGATAGGAAAGTCAGACAAAGGCGTGACATAGAAACTGGAAGACATGATGGTGTGAACAGAATACCGAGAGTTTGGGCGTTCGAGTCTAACTTGTTCTAGAATGTCATGGTCACTGATTTCACCGCGAAAAGAAAGAAAGTCCTGGTTTGAGTTGATCAGGCGTGGTCGTTGAAAAACAGAGTGGTTATTGACTGATGTATGAAAGAAAGACAAGTCAGTCATGGAACAGATCAGGGGGAAATCAGAACAAGGGTTCCTCTTAAAAGAGAAAATGTGGCGCTTTTTTTACACACACTAATCGTGTAAGATTTGTAGAAGAATTACAACACCTGGTACACGCGTATAACCATTCGTTTCACAGAAGTATAAAACCAACACCTATTAAAGTTTGCCTCGCTAACAAAGAAACAGTTTGGTAAGTTTTGTACGGACAACCCCCAAAGAAAAACACCCAAAGGTAGGCTACAGGTTGATGATCGTGTGAGACTAAGTAAAACACGGCGACTCTTTAAAAAAGGTTATTTACCTGCGTGAACAGAAGAATTATTTACAGTTAGCAGTGTGTTGAAAACAACTCCAGTGACCGATAAGCTGAAAGACGCTAACGCAGAATAACTACAAGGTAGTTTTTTTTACAAAGAAGAACTACAAAGCGTAGGAGAGAAAGAAATGTATCGTATTGACAAAATTTTAATGTGATGAGCCACGGATTAACCCTGCTTACCTAACGGTGGTTACACACGCCTCTTTGTTTGTCAGAAAAGCAAAACTAAATCCAGCTGTAAGGCTTGCTCACGTAAAAACCCTGGAGAGGTCCACAGCCAAATACCATCTAAAAAGAGTAGTTATAAAATCTTACGGGATCCCGCGTGGAAACCTCAGTGCTGTTTAGACAATTTGTTTCTCAGTCAGCTACCAACACGCGTTGTAGTAGGACTGGGATCGGAGAAAGCGCTGCATTTAACGATAGCTACACCAAAAATCCATTCAACTTTAAAACTCACAACTTGAATTTCCTCTGTCTCTATGTTACTGGAAAACAAGTCTGTGCAAAACCACTAACACCCGATTTTGAAAACAGACAGTATGTGGGGAGTTTCTTTAGTTTGACCACAGGAACAGGGGTGGGTGTTAGTGACGCTGGTAACGGAATTGCCTATGAAGACTATCCCGGAGGTTATACGCTGTATGTATTCGACTTGTCACCGTCAATGTTGGATGGAGATCAGCTTGAGTTGGTGCGCTGTGGGGGGTTTGCGTCTGGAACTAAAGTTTAGTGTACCCCTGGTAGAGCCTGTTCGCGTTATTGTGTATACAGAAATGGCTTCCATCTGTTTGAAAACTGCTACCAGGAACCGGTTGGTATGTCTACCTTCAACGACCTCGGTAACTATAACCCAACATTGTAAAATACAAAAGTCACCCCACATCAAGTTATGGGAGTCCTTAAGACAAACAACCAAACTAGGACCTGGCTTTTTAAAAAAAACATCTAAAGTAGACAAGTGTAAAACAACAAGACGGTGTTGAATACAAAAAAAAATTATCATTGACAATCATGTTTTGGCTTTTTGTTTTAATGTATGTGTATGCAAAATGTTAATTTTTTTGGTTTTTAATACTCAAAAGACTGTTGTCACTTTTTATAATAAAATGATCATATTGAAAAGTTAATAACTATGTGTCTGTATAATTCTTGAAGGCTACCGTGAGCAGTTTTATGTGTTTTGTTACTCTTTACGTCTGACTTTTTAGTGCCTTCTTGTTTGGAAGTACTTGTGTAAACGTGCGCATATGTGTGTGTGTGTGTGTGTGTGTGGGGGTGTGTGTGTGTGTGTGTGTGTGTGTGTGTGTGTGTGTGTGTGTGTGATCGGAGGTGTGTGTGTGTGTGTGTGTGTGTGTGTGTGTGTGTGTGTGTGTGTGTGTGTGTGTGTGTGTGTGTGTTTGCACTTACATTTTATTCCCACCACACATATAACCCTACCTCTTACATAGTCTATCAACAACAAAATAACAAAAACAAAATAACACCTATGTGGCTATGACATACCCTATCAAAACCTTGTGCGTGAACCCCACTGCCGGCAATCAAACACAGAGGGAGGGTCAATTACTGTCAATAGAAAGGAGGCGGCTCAGTAACCCAGCCGCGTTAAGCACCAATAAAAAAAGGCCGGGGGGCAGTAATCCTGTCATTACCCCAGCTGGAGTGGTCATTAGTACCGAGCAACAGGTACAGGCACATGAAATCACATGACAAAATATAAAACGCAATAAACCGTTTATGCGCAATATCTCCTTATCACTACTTAAACACAGGCACCTTAACCTATAACCTTCTATCAAAATACGGCTGCGCGGCTGCGCAGCTGCGCAAAAAAAAAGGGTCCGGTTCGTGCGCGATACCTACTACTTGTGTGTATATTTGTTTTCAGTCCACTACTACAACGACACCATGTACCAGTGGCAGCCCTACGACTACCACGTCTCCCGGTTTACCTCCTGGGCTTATAATGAATACAATACTTTTTGTATTCATTTTGTGTCATGTGTACATTTCCTGGTTTTCAGTCCACTACTACAACGACACCATCGACCAGTGGCAGCCCTACGACTACCACGTCTCCCGCTTTACCTCGGAGTACGGCACACGGGGGTACTGCAGCTATCAGACCCTGCTCCCTGTGATGAAAGCGTCCGACATGACCTACAATTCTACTGTGGCCACTGACCGGCAAGACGGCGCTGGTGGTCAGTGAATTCTGCTTTTGGGCGTACATAGGTATCCTTGGCATTCGATGTCAGTAATCCCACACGTTTTGGGCTTATTTTTGTGGGCCACAAACGCGAAATGTGCCTCACAAATTTTTGGGCTTATTTTTGTGGGGCACATTTTGGTTTTGTGGGCCACAAACTGTATTTGTGGAGCATAAAATAAGGGGCACAAATTAAGCTTCATAAAAAATAAGGACAAATATTTGTGGGGCTTAAACAGTGTTTTTGGCCAAAAAAATGTTTTGGGCTCTTTTTTTTCCTCCTTATTTTGGACGTTGAGCGTGGTTTTCAGACCTACTGCGTTTCGGTTTTTAGTTAATGGCGGTCGATGTTTGGACAGAATCTCCAATGGCAATGGTGTTTGCTAATGCGAGAGAATTGGGACGGGCGAACCTTTGCATATTAACCAGAGGTAAGTTTCCATGTTTCGTTTCATAACTGAGAGTGGGTTTATGGTAGTATGTGTTGCAACAGGTGTCATTTCGACTCACTCGAGTCACTGTCAGTGTCACTGTGACTGTCAGTCCACAGGCGCAAGGTATCGTTCACTGAACCAACACGTAGTTGCCCTGTACAGGGATTTTCTCATTAATTTGAAGAAGAAGATTACCACTACCACGTTTTTGCAACATCTTTTCAAGGTGCATGATCATAATATTTTATAAATTCTTTTTGTTTTTAAAGATTGAGTCTAACTTGAAATACTCAAATAGGTAACCTTCTGATCGGCCGTTCCCAATTATTTTACTTGCAGGTTGGCATCAATCAGAAGAGAGCTAGAGCTAGTATGTTCAACTTCAAGGTCTCCTCTCAGCTGAAAAAGCCAACCGATTGCTGCATGATCTTGAGGCTGTCACTGACAGAAGTAAAATATTTGATGCCACTGCCGCAAATCAGGTAAGAGCTAGTAAGGCGAAGAGGTTTTATTATGTACAACTGTCAGTGTTATGATGTACAGTGTGTTTTTTCCTTCCCCTCCCTTACATTCTCAAGTTCTGGTCAGAATAACTCATATGGAGGTGTGTGTGTGACTGTGAGCAAGACTGGAAGAGTGTTTTCGTTTTATTTTTATAATTCATGTTCAGGGATAATAATAAAATAATGAACACCTAAGAGTCCAAACCACAGAACTGCTCGAACCTCTTAGCTTTATTTCACCAGTAAGATGATCATGCAGTTCCTCCAGTATTAGAATCATTTTTAATACTAGAAGCGCATGACTTTCAGTGTGTACCTTTAAGTTTAATAAAGTACAATGTATTGCTGTAAACAGTCACTCACTCACTCACTGTCAGGATATCTCTCATTCTCAGTGAAACTGTGTGTCAAGTTCTATTATTTTTTTCCTTTGTGCTCTACACACATGCATATATACATGTTATACATACATATATATATATACATGTTATGTAATATGCATGTATATACATCAACTTGTCTACATTGTATGTCTGTCACTCTATCAGTCTATGTGAACAGATTCAGTTCACTGATTCAGTCAAAACTTCACTAAATGTAAAAGGACTTATAAAATTTTATATTCTAGAAAGATATCAATGCCACTGTCCACAGTATCATAAGAATCAAGCGTTAATGTTGGTTTGGTCGTCTGTTGTCGTTTTTTGTTGCTGTTGTTTTATGGGGGAGGGTGCAGTGTGTAAATTCATCTGGTTCTGTGGACAGTGTGTTTGTTGTTCCTCCACATAGCTAAATATCATACTGCATGTAGCTCCTAGTACTACTTGTCCTGTCAACTAACTGTTTTAAATTTGTTGCTCAGAGGAATGTTACTTCAGCCAATATTATATATTACAGGTTGGCATCGATCCGGCACAGTGGAAGAAGCAGATTGATTCCTTCATGATCGGGAGGCTGTCAAGACTCAAATGGGAAATATTTCATGCTAATGGCAATTCAGGTAAGAGTTCTGCTACATGATCATATTGTGTTTTATCCTCCCTCTCAGTCTCAAGTTCTGGTTACATTCTGACTGTTGGTGTGTGTTTGTGTGTGAGAACCAAAGTGTGTTTGTGTGTGTGTGTGTGTGTGTGTGTGTGTGTGTTTGATTTTCCCTGGCCAGTCAGGAGAGCTGCCAGACATTAATAGTAATAATACCTGCAGATTTGTCTAGCCCTGCAGATTGATGTTACAGACCTTTGCTTTGCTTTTTGAATTTGATAGCAAGCGCTGACAGGGAATGTGTCTTCTATATTTCATATTAAAAAGTAGGCATTGGAACTTGTCTATCAGGGAATTAGAATGTTTACGCTCTTGGCATTTATGTGGGTTTAGTGTGTGTGTGTGTGTCAGTTACAAACACAATTTACTCCTTACTCATACTTAAAACTTGTTCTTGTCATCGTGTTTGAATTTAAGATCAGTTCCTTTGTCATTCATTTGTCAGTAGGGACAGAAGATGACGAAGACCTGGCCAGTGAATGTGGATGAAAAGCAGTGCTATCCAGGTCCAGCTGTGATCGATGGGGAAACTACAGCAACAGTGGCAGTAAATGTCCACTCAGTATTGGTTGTACTGAGCTTTACAACTTGTTGCTATTGTAAATTTGTGTCAATGTTTTAAAGGCCCACTACGCCTCATTTAAAAAGTTGTCCTCACCTTTAACATGGGATAAGACCATCCCTCCACTTGGTCACAGACCAAAAATCAACACTTTGACTGCTTTCTGTAGTGAGGTAGATGTTTTGGTGGTTGCGGTGAATTTATTTTTTCTTTCGAAGAAGCTGTACCTGAATGTATTCTTTAAAAAGATACCACTCTGCATAGAGAGCCTTGAGGCAGTTCATTTTTGGTATGCAACTATTAGTGCCCGTATGGTCTTATTTCATTTAAAAGCCTCGGGGATGTCGTCAGGCGTCCGACATAGACGGATTGAAAGGCTCAGATGTCTGATTCACATAGCCGCATGGCAGTCAGATGTGATCATGTCCTATCGTTTTGAACTGAGCGCTGTCATTGTCCTATAAGAACTCTATTCCTTCGGACAGCGCACTATTCTATATTTTTCTCTCAAGATACACATTTTCAAAAAGCGACCGTGCACTCTTGCGTATTTGTGCACTGAAGTTGTGCAGTGCGGATCTTGTGTTTTCGGGAATTCCAAACCGTTTGTGATATGGGCTGTTTGGGCACACCTGTCTGCAGCACATTAAAGTTAGGAGTACGGGAGACAACTCCAACTGACCATAAGTCTTGCATCTGGTTTCAGTTCAAGACATTTTGACGAAGCGCATTGAATTATGCCACCGAAATAAAACTAAGGCCTGTCCACTTACAAACATTGCTCGGTCAAAGTACAGTAAATCTTACATTTTGTTAAGGAAATGTGCGGCAGTAAAATTGAATTTGGAGAATACATGGAATAACCTGGTTTTCTGGGAAGTGACATAAAAATAAATAGAACAATTGTGAATACTTCTTCTTCTTCTTCTGTGTTTGTGGGCTGAAACTCCCACGTACACTCATGTTTTTGTACGAGTGGATTTTTACCTGTATGACCGTTTTTACCCCGCCATTTAGGCAGCCATACGCCGCTTTCAGAGGATTGTGAATACTGATCGACATAGAGTGCCGTTGCTATGGAAACAGTCGTTACATTGGATTTCTAGGAAACAGTTTAACAGCGACATAATACATCAGAAATTCCTAATATTTGGCACAAAGATGCACATGTATCATATCAACAATCATATAGAACGATTTTTTTACAACAGACTACAGTTGAATTTTAATATCTTTTGTCATAAGAATGAACGAATTTCTCACTGCATATTCATTACAATACCCCCCGCGGGTTAGGGGGAGTCCCATATTGGTTGGGACGAGAAAGAATTTACCTGATGCTACCCAGCATGTCGTAAGAGGCGACTAACGGTTCTGTTTCTCCTTTTACCCTTGTTAAGTGTTTCTTGTATAGAATATAGTCAATGTTTGTAAAGATTTTAGTCAAGCAGTATGTAAGAAATGTTAAGTTTTTTGTACTGGAAACTTGCATTCTCCCAGTAAGGTCATATATTGTACTACGTTGCAGCCCCTGGAGCAATTTTTTGATTGGTGCTTTTGTGAACAAGAAACAATTAACAAGTGGCTCTATCCCATCTCCCCCCTTTCCCCTATCCCGTCTCCCCCCTTTCCCCGTCGCGATATAACCTTGAATGGTTGAAAACGACGTTAAACACCAAATAAAGAAAGAAAGATTCATTACAATAATTAATTTAAATTCAACTGTAGTTGTTTAAAAAAACAAACACGTTCTATATGATTGTAGATATAATACATGTGTATCCTTGTGCCAAATATTATGAATTTCTGATGTATGATGTTGCTGTAAAGCCGTTTTCTAGAAATCCCATTTGACGCTGTAAATGCCAGTTTTCATCGCAACAGCCGTCAATATCCATCCACAATGTTTTCATTCATTTTAATAAGTCACTTCAATAACTACCCAGAAAACTAAGTTATTCCTTGACTGTATTCTTCAAGTTTAAGTTTGGTAATTTTACTGCCGCACATTGCCTTAAATCATAAATAAAGGGTTCCAGTAACATACCTTTCTTCTTTATTGATTATGAACTTTGGAAGATTAGATGTTGGATCTGTTTTTAAAAAATATTTCCTTGATGTGTTGTACTAAGATCAACCGTCTGCTTGGACATATACTAAAGATCCACTACCTGGCTGCTGTCTGCGGAAAATCGATTAATTCATAGAAAAATATGCCTTTCAGGGAAGCAGCTAGCCGGTTGACTGTACATGTGTTTGTGTAGAGGTGTTCTTATTGCATGTTCAAGCCAGGACAGATGGTGACCTGAAACATTTACACATTACATATGTATGCAGGACTGCTACTTTTAAGCTTAGGTGCAAGTGACGAAGTGTGATGATATATTTGTTTGACTGATTATGGGCATTAAAATAAAACTGCAAAAAGAATACTTACACTTGAGATCTGATTTTGTGTGTGTGTGTGTGCGCATGAGGGTGTGTGTGGGCAATTTGACATACTTGCAGAAGAAACAAACAGAGGTAACTGATAAACTGCATTTATTAACACAAAGATGTAAACAAAGTGAGTTCACACATTTCACAAAAGTAAAACAAGGCAGTCTCACATGCATTCACAATATTTAGTACTCGACTCGCATGAATGGCCAAAGATTATAGGCTGAGAATGCAAGTTCTAATTTGGCACATTTGTACATGTAGCTGCATCCGCTAGACATATATATATATCCATCTTACAATAAAAAAAACTACCGTAGTGGTTAGGACATCTGCCTGAAAATCTAGGTCCTAGGTTCGAATCTCTACAGAGGCATTTAATTTTTCCCCTTGGTTGAAATAAAAAATGCTCAATCCAGAGAGAGCAACCGTAAAGTTACCAGGGTAAAAGTAAAGCGTTGAATGCAGCTATGAAGGTCATGCCAGCAGTGTGGGTCAAGATTCAGGCCGCCTTCTATGCACAGAATTCGGTGTAGGATTCTCAGCTCTATCTTTACAAACACATAATCCCCAATAGTCATACAGTGGAACCCCCCTTTTAAGACCCCCTCCATTTTAAGACCTTGTTTTCTCAGACTTTCTGTTCATAACCTCTGTAAATTTTAAATTTTACCTCCATTTTAAGACCCCCTCCTTTTTAAGACCTGATTTTCTCAGATTTTTGGAGGTCTTTAAAAGGGGGGTTCCACTGTAGCTGTAAGACATAATTTTGTTTAAAACTCTTATACCTTTTGGGGGAAATAAATTAATAAGAAAAGACATCACCACACTAAGAAGTCAGGGTGCTGACTTTAGCTATGTGACCAAGTGGAAGGATTTTCTTATCCCATGCAAAAAGCCTGATGAAGGTCTGACACAGTGAGGTGAAGTGTTTTAATGAGGCAGAGCAGGCCTTTAAAAAATAAGTTCACCACATCCAAGTGAAAGACACAATCTTGGCAAACTGTATTACAAAAGCAACATTTCAGCACAACATAAGAATGAATTGAACCATCCAGGATGCACCAGAACGACCCAAAAACAGAATCAATGAAAATCTTAAACAAGATAAAGTACTGACTAGGATTCAAAGGAAGAAAAATTCATGGGTTAACACATTTCATGTGCATAATGCAGTTAAAAGATCTAAATTCTAATATTGCAAACAAAGTCTATACATGAACACGCATTGACCGAAACATACACACACATCTCCCAAAGCTAAGCCTGTGTGTAAAATACTGCCTGTGAACAACTTAACTTAAAGCACTCAAACAACATAAAAGTCTAAGATAATATCACTTTATGTAGTAAAAACAAACAAACCGCTGTTTGCTGTAAGAAAATATCTGCATACCAAACACTACCTGTATTTAGTTGAATTGACAACTTACATTTATAAGTCAAAATGTACCCTTTGATCCACATCGCACCACACATTATTTGTGTAGAATGTTATTGTTAATGTGTTACATGTTCATTTCACCACAAAGGCAACAGAAAACCTCTGTAAGTGTCAGCATATTCAGATGGACTATATTAAAGCAGTTCTGGTAGCTCCGTCAGCACAGAATGGACTGAATCTGATCATCATCCTCAGCAAAGCCAGGCACCACTCTGCAAGCTGCCTGCACGTCATATCTCAGCACCTCACTTCCTGGAAAATACAGAAAATGTATTACTGAGCACATCCAGACTTTGCTGTGCACTGATGGGGATATGTTTTGGGTATCGAGAAGAGGGTGTGGGGTGCGGGAAGGTAGGTAGGAGGTAATACTTGTTCTTCACAAGATCAGTGGGATGGAGAATGGTGGGGGTGATACTGACAGTGACAACTATGAACTAAACTGTAAACCTTATTCTGTAATATTACAGGTGCCATCATTTCTTCCTGTGAAAACCATTTATTTCATGGATATAATAGATATATATACTTTCATCATTAAAATTAAAAAGATAATCTTTCATCTTAAAATTAAAAAGACTTCCTCACAAGAACCTTTCTAACGACATGATATCTTGTTATGCTGCTGATGTGAGCGGCTTTTCTGGAATGTGATGGAAAGTTACTATTTTTTTAAATTCAGCATGAGCCTTCATCCCACACACATTCCCTATTTAGCGTTGACACCTTACAGTTTTGTTGAGAAATGTGATGTGAATTCATTCAGAAAATTCTAACTCTGCGCAGGGGCAGTCAGGGTGTTGGATGTAGAAGTAGGTATCCAAGTACACAGGCGGTATTACAATTTACATTGTAACTCTTATTCCATGTAAAAAAAAAAACTATAAAAAAACAACTTGCCAGATCTGTGATTGTGAACCAAGGAAAGGACTGACTGTATTTAAAATAATTCCAGTAATGAGTAAATCTTTCATTCTAGCTATTTCATGTTTTACTTTCTTGCATCACAATAGTTCAATGTTCATACAAACAGTATAATGCACTTTATGAGTATAGCGTTGCAACAAACTTTAAGATGGGAAGGAGAGAGAAAATAAAGATATTTGTACCATTATGTATATAAAGTACATCATACCAATTACCATGCACAGTATTACTATGCATCTTCAAATACATGTATGAATAATTTCATCTACAAAACTGTGTACTTGTTATTCAATTTACAAAGAACAAAAGACTGCTGAATGATCTACATCAGTACATGTTTATAGCTTCAGACTACCATCACCAATACCCAATGTTACATATATTTTACCATACAGATTTGACAAGCAAAAGCTGTAAGTGGTAAAGAAATGTGTAACTTACTCTTCAGGAGTAGTCTGTAATGTAAAGCACCACGCCAAGTCATCCTGATATCTCTCCAGTACATGTATGCATCCATGTTTAAAGGTAAACTGTTGGAACTGGAAGACAGGAGCTGTATGAATGATGCACATCATCTCTGGTTTCTCGGGAGGCCTGAAAACAACCATAACAATATTATCATAACTATTAACATGTCTTGAAAATGAAATAAGTACTATTTCAACTTCACTATCAGACGATTCAGAGCAAAATCACTCACTAATTCAGTAATTGTTTTGTTTATTCTTTTACAACCATAGTTCATACACTGATACAGCAGCATTTGATTATGTGCATACAGATTAAAGATCAAGCATTTTCTAAACTTGAGTAAAAAAAAGAACAGAACAAGCACACACTCTGTGACTCACACTCACAGTCACAGTCACATCCAGTTACTCATTAACACACACATACACAACAGATGAATCTTGCTCAGTTCTACAAAGGCCACGTTTGCTATGGTCATGTCTTGGATTTTAAAAACAATAACTTACCTGCTTGTTGATCCAAACCGATGATTGAAAATCAGTGAGAGTAGTGTAGAACAGTGCGATTCATCGCCAACCTCCCCATTCAAGGCAGACCGTGTCCAAAATCAGCTGTATCATTCACATCCCGATTGAATTCTTTCAGAAGGGCAGTCGGTGTTTCAACTTCTTTGTCGGTATATTTCTCTGGTGGACGTGTTGAACTGCCAAATATTAGATTGTTTTCAATAATATCAGTCACGACGGCCGCCATGTTTTTTGTCATCAATACTATTCATGTACTCCACTAAGGAAGAGCGTTTTATTGTGTCTTAAAACCGACTTCTCGGGAAAGTGATCAATCGAATTTTATGGTCCACAAAAACTTGCTTCATATTTTATTTAAGGGCTACTTTTATTTGCCTTTATTTTTATGGCGCACATTTTGTGCCCCACATTTTGTTTTGGCCTTCATTTTGTGGTCCACAAACTGGAAATGTGTCCCACAAATTTGTGGGCTTATTTTTGTGGTCCACAAACTGGAAATGTGCCCCACAAATTTGTGGGCTTATTTGTTGGATTAATGACATCGAATGCCAAGGATACATAGGCATAGCCTTTCTTCATGGTTTTTGTTTGTTTTGTTAAAAACGTTTTTTATTTCTTTGTGGATTCTTTTTTCACCTTTATGAACTTCACAGGACAGGATGCAGACACGTTTGTTTGGTTGTTTTTTTGCTTTGTTTTGTTTTGTTAGAAATCCAATAATTCCAAAATTCCGAATAACCAGCAGGTGTCCACGGGGTCTGAGGATTGGAAATAGAAGACCGGCAGTTTTTAATGAGTTTAAGCAATATGAACAATCAGAGAATCTCTTTCATTGTAAACCCACACTTAACTGAATTGCAATAGAACAAAGCAGCCCTGATCAAGTCCAGAATGATCATTACCTCGTCGGCATCTTGCATGCGAAATGCATCGACGATTTTGAGATAAGTTCATCATTTTTACCATTACTGTCTGTCTGCCTGTCTACCTAAAGGACCAGTGAGTCGACGTACTGTAAATGTAACGTTTTGTTTTGTCAACAATTAAACGTTCCAATAACCTACAATTCTTGTTTTTTTTAATGTTTATTCATGTCCACAGTGGTTATCAATGGATGTCTATCTGCCTCAGGTAATGCGGTGAATTTCAACCAAACCGTCATGCACCTCAACTGGCCGTCCGACACTACACCAGAACCTCAGCGTTTCAAAGACAGCATCTACCTGACACAGGTATGCCGAACTTATACTGACACCATTACTACTACTACTACTATTACTACTACCACTACTACTACTACTACTGAGATTGATTGATTGGTTGGTTGGTTGGTTGATTGATTGATTGATTGATTGATTGATTGATTGGTTGGTTGGTTGATTGATTGATTGGTTAGTTGATGGGCTGGTTGATTGACTGATTGATTGATTGATTGGTTGGTTGATGGATGGATTAATTGATTGAATCAATGACTGGGGAACCGGTAGTTAAGTTTGTAGAGCACTGGACTTGTGATCCGCTGGTCAGGGGTTAGAATCCCGGCCAGGCCGGACACGTGTCAACTGTATGTGTAGACGCAGAGACGGTATCCATATTCCACCGTGTCACAACTGTGGCACGTAAAATACCTCGGTCATTCTGCCATAAGTGCAGGTGGCTGATTACACCTAAACACACACTTGGTAGCGCGACTCTGTTGCTGCTATCTTTCCACTGTGAGGAAGCGATCCGAATTTCCCAGTAATGGGGCATTAAAGTAATGAAAAATGAATAACTGATCTGTCCACAAGATCAACCAGGCCATGGCGGTGAAGTCACAAACACAACACTAGCCTACTCTCAGCATCAGGGTTCGTTTCAGATTGATTGATTGAACGGTTGACTGATGGGTTAATTAATTGAATGAATGACTGATCTGATCCCAAGATCAACCAGGCCATGGCGGTGAAGGCAGAGACAGAACACTACCGTCGCCACCAGGGGTCGCTGCAAGATGACGGACGAGGACTGACTATGGGTGCGATGTACTGGATGCTGAACGACATCTGGCAGGCTCCCACCTATGCTTCTATAGGTAAGGGCTGTCTGTATGACTATGGGGACGCTGTACTGGATGCTGAACGACATCTGGCAGGCTCCAACCTTTGCTTCTATAGGTAAGGGCTGTCTGTATGACTATGGGGACGCTGTACTGGATGCTGAACGACATCTGGCAGGCTCCAACCTTTGCTTCTATAGGTAAGGGCTGTCTGTATGACTATGGGTGCGATGTACTGGATGCTGAACGACATCTGGCAGGCTCCCACCTATGCTTCTATAGGTAAGGGCTGTCTGTATGACTATGGGTGCGCTGTACTGGATGCTGAACGACATCTGGCAGGCTCCAACCTATGCTTCTATAGGTAAGGGCTGTCTGTATGACTATGGGGACGATGTACTGGCAGCTCTACGACCTCTGGCAGGCTCCAACCTATGCTTCTATAGGTAAGGGCTGTCTGTATGACTATGGGGACGATGTACTGGCAGCTCTACGACCTCTGGCAGGCTCCAACCTACGCCTCCATAGGTTATTGTTTGAACGTGTTGTGATGTTCAATGAGATATTGTTTGTAAGTAAGCATTTTTCAGGTGTCTCGCGCCAAGGCAACACATTGATTAGAATTTTTACTCCTGAAATATGTATGTGTAAATCAGTAAATTATAGTGTTTAAAGACTGCCGGATGTTTTCCACGCAACAACAGGTAATGTGTCAGTGTCACTGTTTTGATCATTTAACATTAGATATCATGTTGACATCAGTCGATAATTATTTCGTCTGCTTTTGTGCTATCCTTCTGCATTCGTTTATTTGCGTGAATATCCACACTGATGTAGACGACTCTTTGCTATTCTGTCATAACTTTTAAGTAAAAGTTTAAGATCCGTTTGTATCTGTATACTTCTTCTTCTTCTTCTTATGGGATCGCAGAAGAAGAAGAAGAAGAAGAATGTGATTTGACACATAACTGTTGAACAACACATTACAACAAATAGATACATGATTGGACGTTTTACAGACTACAGCGGACGCTGGAAAATGCTACACTACTACGCCCGAAAGTTCTTCAACCCTCTCCTCGTCTCCCCGTACTTGAATGGAAGCATTCTAGAAGTCCATGTCGTTGTGGATGAAATCCCCACGGTGGCAATTCGCGATCCTCTCACGCACCGACTGAGGTTTGAACCAATGAGAGATGTCTATGACGTCCCTAAGAGTGGCAGGGGAAAGAACATCCGGGAACTTTCTGTGAAGACAAAGGGTGTTGTCAATGGAACGTTGTATATGATCATGTTGAGGTGGGACAACTGGGTGCCGCTCAAGTTCTGGACTGTGCCGTATAAGGTGTGCTATATTTTCCTGCAGTTACTGTTGTTTTTGTTTTAGTCATGTGCTTTTTTCTTTCCTTCCTTCGAACCGCTCTGTCTGGTGTCGGCCTTCCTTACTGTTGTCTCTCTTTATTTTCTTTATTTTCTTTTTATATTTAGTCAAGTTTTGACTAAATATTTTAACATCGAGGGGGAATCGAAACGAGGGTCGTGGTGTATGTGTGTCTGTCTGTGCGTGTGTGTGTGTGTGTGTGTGTGTGTGTGTGTAGAGCGATTCAGACTAAACTACTGGACCGATCTTTATGAAATTTGACATGAGAGTTCCTGGGTATGAAATCCCCGAACGTTTTTTTCATTTTTTTGATAAATGTCTTTGATGACGTCATATCCGGATTTTCGTGAAAGTTGAGGCGGCACTGTCACGCCCTCATTTTTCAACCAAATTGGTTGAAATTTTGGTCAAGTAATCTTCGACAAAGCCCGGACTTCGGTATTGCATTTCAGCTTGGTGGCTTAAAAATTAATTAATGACTTTGGTCATTAAAAATCGGAAAATTGTAAAAAAAAATAAAAATTTATAAAACGATCCAAATTTACGTTTATCTTATTCTCCATCATTTGCTGATTCCAAAACATATAAATATGTTATATTCGGATTAAAAACAAGGTCTGAAAATTAAATATATAAAAATTATTATCAAAATTAAATTGTCCAAATCAATTTAAAAACACTTTCATCTTATTCCTTGTCGGTTCCTGATTCAAAAAACATATAGATATGATATGTTTGGATTAAAAACACGCTCAGAAAGTTAAAACAAAGAGAGGTACAGAAAAGCGTGCTATCCTTCTTAGCGCAACTACTACCCCGCTCTTCTTGTCAATTTCACTGCCTTTGCCATGAGCGGTGGCCTGACGATGCTACGAGTAAAATGGCATTGCGTTCAGTTTCATTCTGTGAGTTCGACAGCTACTTGACTAAATATTGTATTTTCGCCTTACGCGACTTGTTTTAATTATACCTTTGTTTGTTTCTTTCTTTGTATCTTTCTTTTTGCCTATATGTCTTTCCCATGCATTGTATGAATCTTAAAGAAGGACGCTACTATTGTCTTTGGTGAAGCGCACGAAGTATTACTTTTACAATTCACATCTTATCTGAAATAGTGATTGTATCTTAGAAGTTTATCCAGTAAGTCTTTTAAATGTTGTACTTGAATTCTTGAAATGTGTCAGTGTTGTGTTCATTGTTTTATGCACAACCAATGTAATTTCTGATATATACAAATATTTAGGTGCATTTAATTTGATATCAAATGATATCACAAGTTTCGTGTTTTTTCTTTCTCCACAGCTAAACACAACAGCACAGTCAGTGTTCAGTCAGAACGTGAGCAGTATGATGTCAGACGCAAACTGCACGGCCACTGCCGACTGTTTCGTCTACTGCTACCTCAATGACCCACTGAGCGGTTCCGACAACTTTGTCTTCCTTGCTGAACCCAAAGATTCCAACATACAGAATGCAAATACATCGGTGGGTATCTGTTCCTATATTGTTGTTTAAAAAAAATAAAAAAAATACAAATCTCAACATTTTGTCAATATTTGACAAATTTGTATCCCGGCTGACTAAGAATCGAGAGATTGGTGGGTTAGTTTATTTTATTATATCGTATCTACAACATTAATTATGGCTATGCAAGCTTCTTTCCAGGAAATCCAGGTGTGCGTGTGTGTGTGTGTGTGTGTGTGTGTGTGTGTGTGTGTGTGTGTGCGTGCGTGCGTGCGTGCGTGCATGCGTGTGAGTGTGTGTGAGTGTGTGTGTGTGTGTGAGTGTGTGTGTGTGTTCTCGCTTGTGCTATTCTGTCTGTGTGTCTGTCTGTGTGTCTGTCTGTGTACACCTGTGTCTCCCTCTCTCTGTCCGTCTTATATTCCCACCTTCCTCCTTTTAAACTCAACATATAATATGGCTATTTCTCTCACAGATATCAGAAATACGTCAGGTTGAGACCCGCATATTCACCGTCACCGTGGTAACAGATGCCCACGCCCCCTTTGTGTGGCTGGAGGCAGGGAGTATCATGGGAAGGTTCTCGGACAACGGCTTTCTGATGTACAACCAAGCAAAGCTGGTCAACTTCACTGCTTGGCAGAACGTGGACAGACTGACACTGCAGGATCAGATGACTGTCACGTCTTTGGCTGATGTCTATCGCACGTGATATCGTGAAAAGTAATCAGAGGAAATATCTGTTGTAACTGATTAAAATAAGGTTTGTTTTACTTGAGGATGAAAGTCGCTTGTTCATTTCAATGCTTGTTATTCTCTCAGGTGCCAGGAGATTGGTTCCGTATAACTCTCGTTTACTCCATTACACTTGTCGTATATGCATTTAGAGGGCTTACTTCCCTTTGGTTATTTGTTTTAGTTGAAATCTAAAAACAAATACAATGTAGAACATATTCTCTTGATTGTGTCTTTCGAGCTAGCTTCTGGACAATTTGTCAGATAAGTTTATTTTCTGTATTACAGCAGTACCTGCGATGTGTGGACCCTCCCGTGAGAGGACACCTCCCTTAAAAGGACACCTTCTCTTGTCCCTTTTTATATTATCTCTACCAAAGTATACCTGTCATGAAAGGACACCTGTAATGTAGGGACACTTTTGGCTGGTCCCAAGGGTGTCCTTTCATGGCAGGTACCACTGTATAAGTCTCTGTTTGTTCACTTAGCAGACCGCTGGGTGGAAGAGAAGTGAACGTAGCGTTTTGTTTTGTTGTGAATATAACGTTCCAATAACACACCTTTCTCGTGTTTTGATTTTGGTTTAGTTGATTTGCAAACCAATTAAGATCTTATCTTTTGTGAATGATACTTGATTGTCGAAGAGGCAAATAGACGGTTTGGACACACCGTCACTCTCACGAATCCCCCCCTCCCTCTCTCTCTCTCTTTCTCTCTCTCTCTATCTCTTTCTCTCTCTCTCTCTCTCTCTCTATCTCTCTTTCTCTATCTCTCTCTCTCTCTCTTTCTCTCTCTCTCTATCTCTTTCTCTCTCTCTCTCTCTCTCTCTATCTCTCTTTCTCTGTAAGAAAAGGCGTAGCCTTAAATCTTAATCCTTGTTAAATAAAGTTCAATTCAATTCAATTCAATTCTCTCTCCCTCTCTCTCCCTCTCTCTATCTCTCTTTCTCTCTCTCTCTCTTTCTCTCTCTCTCTCTTTCTCTCTCTCTCTCTCTCTTTCTCTCTCTCTATCTCTCTCTTTCTCGTTCTCTCTCTATATCTCTCTCTCTATCTCTCTCTCTATCTCTATCTCTCTCTCTATTTCTCTCTATCTCTCTCTCTCTCTCTCTCTATCTCTCTCTATCTTTCTGTCTCTCTTTCTCTTTTCTCTCTCTCTCTCTATCTCTCTCTCTCTCTATCTATTTCTCTATCTCTCTCTCTCTTTCTCTCTCTCTCTCTATCTCTCTCTATCTCTCTATCCCTATCTCTATCCCTATCTCTCTCTCTCTCTATCGCTCTCTCTCTATCTCTCTCTATCTCTCTCTCTCTCTCTCTCTCTCGCACACCTATGCTCAAGAACACGCGTACAATCACACAAACATTGGTACACACTGTCCACTGCATACAATCTTATTTTTTCTGTCAAAACAAAGACACAAACATTTACTTTGTACATGTATGGCATTAAATGAGCATGCATCGAATATTAAAATAAAGTTGTTTGAACTAAAACTCAACATAATGTATCATAAGGGTAATTGGCTCGTCAACAAGATGTGTCATTGTTGCAAACATACAAACAAAATCTTCTTTAACCGCCATGATTTCTTTGTCGCACGATATTTGAAATATGTTTCTTTGTGTGGTTTTAACACTAATATGCCTCAGATATATACACTTACGTTATTTGTAGCTTTGACCAAAATATTACATTTTACACAGATCGAGACAGTCAGTGTTTCTCCGAGACCCCCATTTTTTAAGACCTTGTTTCCTCAGACTTTCTGTTCAGAGCCTGTGTACTGTAAATTTACCCTCATTTTAAGACCCCTTCCTTTTAAAGACCTGATTTTCTCAGATTAGTTGGAGGTCTTTAAAGGGGGGTTCCACTGTACCTCACAGCTGGACTGGGTGGCCGAGTGGTCACGCACTTGCGCTCGGAAGCGAGAGGTTGCGAGTTCGACCCTGGGACAGGGCGTTAGCAATTTTCTCCCCCCTTTCCTAACCTAGGTGGTGGGTTCAAGTGCTAGTCTTTCGGATAAGACGAAAAACCGAGGTCCCTTCGTGTACACTACATTGGGGTGTGCACGTTAAAGATCCCACGATTGACAAAAGGGTCTTTCCTGGCAAAATTGTATAGGCATAGATAAAAATGTCCACCAAAATACCCGTGTGACTTGGAATAATAGGCCGTGGAAAGTAGGATATGCGCCGAAATGGCTGCGATCTGCTGGCCGATGTGAATGCGTGATGTATTGTGTACAAAAAAATCCATCTCACACGGCATAAATAAATCCCTGCGCCTTGAATATGTGCGCAATATAAATTGCATAAAAAAAATAAAAATAAAAATCCCTGCGCTTAGAACTGTACCCACGGAATACGCGCGATGTAAGCCTCATATTGATTGATTGATTGACAGCTGTTTCCAACCCAACGTTGCAGACTATCTAATGGCGAGTATGGGATGGTGAGAGTGTTTCGTTTTGCAGACTATCTGATGGCGAGCATGGGGTGGTGAGAGTGGTTCGTTTTGCAGACTATCTGATGGCGAGCATGGGGTGGTGAGAGTGGTTCGTTTTGCAGACTATCTGATGGCGAGCATGGGATGGTGAGAGTGTTTCGTTTTGCAGACTATCTGATGGCGAGCATGGGGTGGTGAGAGTGTTTCGTTTTGCAGACTATCTGATGGCGAGCATGGGGTGGTGAGAGTGGTTCGTTTTGCAGACTATCTGATGGCGAGCATGGGGTGGTGAGAGTGTTTCGTTTTGCAGACTATCTGATGGCGAGCATGGGGTG
>NC_090258.1:2054741-2064741 GCF_037325665.1 Littorina saxatilis | reverse complement strand
TATATACCAACATTTTTATGTCTTATTTTCAGCACAGGTGTAGGAAAAAATCATGAACCAACATGTTATTTATTTTCTAATTTAACATTTGTTTTACAAATGTGACTATGGTCTTTCAAACATACAGTGACATTAAACATTGTCATCATTTTCACGAGTTTTCATTCACAAGCACCTGGTAAATAAATCGCATGTTCCCCGGGGAATAAATCCCCGGTTACCATAGTTGCAGGAAGCCCTATTACATGGATAATCAAAAGCAAACCCAATAGAAACGCTCGAGGATTCTTCGGCTCTTTTCATTGGCGTTTCCCCAGACCTAAACAGACGACAAGACACTGCTTTGCAAAGTTCCAAAAACCAACTGGCAAACTGACTGGCAAAAGTAAACAAGAAAACAAAACTACTTCAATAAATTCGTCACAAACAAATGAAACCTACCGATATGTCATGTCTTCTTACAAAGTCATGGAGTGCGTGTATCTTTGTGTGAGAAACACGAACGTCAAGTTCAAGTCAAACCAATTGACCCCTGAGCTGACACACACATTTTGACCCGTGCACAAGACGTTGTATCGATAAACGAAGCACAAATAAGAAATAATGATAAAAGCAAAGAAAATAGCAACAAGATATGCAAACATCTCACAAAGCCGAGCAAGCAGATTGACAGGTCTAATGAAAAACAAAGAGGTACTGAGTCGGAAACAAGATCGCGATTCTTTCCTTCGCTGCACGACGCAAATCTTCTGTGACCTTTGACTCAACGTAGCTTCCACATTCGATTACTAAGCTTAATACTCACAACTGAAAGCCGAGGGAGTGGAATACCGAGATGAACAAACAGAACTGTGCATCCTCAAACCTGACATATTCATCCCAACATTTTATGAACTCTAAAATACAGAAAGTTGCTTTCACACGCCAGCTTTGATTGCCAGTGGTTATCCGCACGGAACTCGTGTGGTTATCAGCACGGAACCCGTGTTTCAAAGCATGGCTCCCTGTGTTGATTGTTATCTTATTTTCTCACTACCAAAATGATGACAAAAACGATGTTTGGTGGTTTGTTGTCAGACCAGCTTTTTTTGTCGGTCCTCGGGGGGCATATCGACTTTTGTTTCATATTTATTGACCGCGGCCTTCGGCCTTGACTTTTGTTTCATATTTATTGACCGCGGCCGGAAACAAAAGACGATATGCTCCCCCTCGGACGACAAAAAAGCTGGTCTGTCAACAACCCATCAAACATTTTATATTGTTATGTTAAAAAAAAAAAATTAAAAAAAGTTTTTGTGCACAAATCAGAAAATACATTGTACATTTTACCTACAGGCCAAACAAGAGATCCAAGCAAGTTGCACTGATCTAAAAATATATTTTTAGATCAATGGCAAGTTGTCAAGAACAGGCGCTTGCATTTGGATGTGTCCAATGATAGTAGGTTTGGTTGTGATCAATCAGAATAATGTAGGAATAAAAATGTATGACAGTTTGGTATGATGACATGTAATTCACATATGCTGAAATATAATATTATACATCATAATTAATATGGCTGTTGCCATGACCATGAACCCCAAGAAAGGTTCACTTTCCTGCCTTAGGACGGGTATACCCGTCATGCGCTTGTGCTTCTCCGTTCCGGGATTTTCCAGAAATGCTATGTCACTGCTGACACACAAATAGCAGCCAATGGCTTGGTAGGATACCTCATTCTCATGAATAAACATAAATGGTGACGCGGTTTTGTGTCTGAAGGCTATTTTCGGTCTTGGCGACAGGATAGGGGAGAGAAATCTCGACTCGTCAAAATGGCTAACGCGTGACAGTCGACCGGACCCTAGTAGGGAAAAACAAAGCCGGACTGACGCTACAGGCGGTGCAAATGATTATGGATACTGACAGGGGAAGGGGGAGATATTCTTTCGGACGATTCGTTGGAAACAGGTAGATGATAGTGATTATAATCCTTTCTTGGAGCAAGCAAATTCACAGCCACCTGTGTTTGATCCACAGGCACCGGAAGATGCGCCGGACTGATTTTTCAAAAGTTCATATTTAAACATCATTACAAGCCAAACTAATTATTATTTCCATGATTAGACACTAAAAACAGATTCTTGGTTCAATTTCCCTTAAAAATAACATAGGTTTTACTTACCTACCTACTGCCAGTTTGGAGCTAGAATTTTTTGTGAATTATTACACCCCGAACTCCAATATTCCCTGGCAGTCAGGAATGCACATACGCAAGTTTTGATTGGCAGCGAAAGGGTGTTATGTAAATCAAAATACCAAAATCAAGCACCTATTAATCTGGTCTACGGCGCGGGAAGATTGAGGCCTTTGTTGTATGTATGTCTTTGCCTGTGTCTCTCTGAGTCTCTCCGCTTCTGTGTTTCTATGTCTGTCTCTGTCTATGTGTGTGTGTGTGTCTCTCTCTCGCTCTCGCTTTCTCTCTCTCTCTCATCTGACTCTTGGCACACAAGTCAAAGCAGAGGTTGACTTGAGTGTACGTGTACCTAGCAGGAGGGGGGGGGGATTTCTTGAATTAGCTGAGGGCGGTAAACATGTGTCTCAAAGCAGAGGTTGGGCTATTTTTAGACCGTCAACACAGACAGTACAGCGTCGTCAATCCCCGCGTGAAGGAAATCGCTCACCTTCCACGTCCAAAACGTAGTGATATTGACACGCCAGATTAGCGCAGTAGCGTATTGTGCAAAGCAGGAAAGCGCGCTTTTCTGTATTCTTGTTAACTTCGCAATTTCCGGAAAACATCCACTTTCACTTTGAGACTGTTCTGTTTACAATCGACACTATCAAAACCACTTTGCAATACTGAAATGATTTGTTCTGTGTTCGAAAGCTACAGCCAATCGTTATTATATCCCCTTAGGTACAGTTTTATAACATTATTGGCACATGTAAACAATAGGAATTAATTAATGAACGCTACGAAAAGGGCAGCCTTTAACCTCCCTGTTGTCACTCAGCATTTTTTTTTTAACTGATTCTCATCCACACTTTCAGCACTTCCCCCACCCGCCCTCCCCATCTCAGATGTAATTTGTAAAAGACGTTTTCAGCCTTCAATCCACTATTTAACATAGTAAGTCAAGCTTTTCAAACCTTATTAATAATTGCTTTGATGTTTTGCTGATGTTCAGTTTATTATTTAATAAAGATCTCATGTTTCAAAATGTCATATTGTTTTTTCAAAAACGTGCGTGTGTTCCATTTCAAACTAACCTCACTGATGTGAACTCCATTATTACTGTCACATCTGTTTTACAAATTACACCCATAATCCAAACCAATGCGCAAACACACACACACACACACCACAACTACACACATATGTACTCGTTACCATTAGCCAACGCTCGTCACAACACTGTCAGTCTCAAGTCTAAATAATAATAGTATAAATCATAACTAATTTTCTTCACACCATCATAGCCATAATGTTGCTTCACATGTTCTTTGTACAATCGTTGGTTTTCACAATAAATATTGCATTACTGTAATTGTCTTCTTTTTCTTTAACAATATCTTTCCAAAAACAAAACTCAAAGACCACACAAGCTATTGCAACCTAATCCTATCTCTGGTCTCTCTTCCTGGGTACAATGGTACCTAAGACTTACATTCAAATGCTTACATTTCCATGCTACCCACATTGTCAAAATACCAATAATTATTCAAAACAAATGTTAACTACTACCTAACTTCATTTCAGACCCACACCCAGGCTATTATACACACATTTCACATTTAAACCATTGGTCGACCCCCTGTCGATATTTATCGACTAAGTTCCTTGTTCTCTTTTGTGTTACTCGTGTTTCATGCACAATTAAGACATGGAGACAAACACACACAAATCCCACAAATAGCCAACCAGAGATCTAGATTTAGAGAGAGATTTAGAGAGAGAGAGAGAGAGAGAGAGAGAGAGATTTAGAGAGAGAGAGAGAGAGAGAGAGAGAGAGAGAGAGAGAGAGAGAGAGAGAGAGAGAGAGAGAGAGAGAGAGAACAAGAACAAGAACAAGAACAAGAACAATATTCTTTATTTAACGAGGGTAATAGAGTGAGCAGTGATCTGCTTTTTTACATCTGGCCCTCGCCCTAAAGAGGGACTAGTCTAACATTGCTAAAGAATAAGCAAGTAAAGAAAAACTACTGCTACATGATTATAATAAAATGAAAGTAAGAACACATCATCAATTTACATACAATACATTGCTTAAATGAAAAATGTAAGTTCATTTGACATGAGTTAAGAATTATAGAGTAGATTGCACTGACGTAACAAAGCTGTGAATGCCATGTCCATTGACATACACTGCATTCAACAAAAACAACAAAAATCAGTGTATATAAAAATAATAATACATTGTGAAAAAGCACCGGTTGTTGGTTTTAACAACCATTCTAGCGACAACAGATGTTTATTTAGACTTCATGAGATAAGACGTATATCTGGTCTTAAACTGAAACGTTTGTGAGAGAGAGAGAGAGAGAGAGAGAGAGAGAGAGAGAGAGAGAGAGAGAGAGAGAGAGAGAGAGAGAGAGAGAGAGAGAGAGAGAGAGAGAGAGAGAGGGAGAGAGAGAGAGAGAGAGAGAGAGAGAGAGAGAGGGAGAGAGAGAGAGAGAGGAGAAGGGAGAGAGGAAGGGAGAGGGAGAGAGAGAGAGGGGGACGGACAGACGAACGGACGGACAGACAGACGGACGGACGGACGGACAGACAGACAGACAGACGACAGATAGACAGACTGACACATGAAGAGAAAGGGAGACAGACAGACAGACAGACAGACAACAGATAGACAGATAGACAGATAGACAGACTGACACATAAAAAGAGAGAGGGAGACCGACAGAAGACACATAGACAAACAGAGAAAGAGGTGGGGGAGGGGGGGGGGGGGGGTATGGAGGAAACAGAAAGAAACTAGAACGAGGCTACGAGTGGCACTTTAGGCCTGCTGATAAGCACGCCTCTGCAAGCAGTGCATATAGGCCTACACAACCATATTAACAAGAGAAATGCGATACGAGCGTCAACATTACATGTGTCGGGAACACTGCCAGTAGAGCAAAACAGCGAAAGCTTACCGCTCATTACACGAAGAGTACAATAACAAATTGACCTGGTATTTCCGTGATTGCTCGCAAGGTCACCAAGCCGCTGCAATTTGACGCTTGTTGTAGGACAAGGGAGGCAATCGTGTGTTGGTTTGATAACTAACCATTGCTGGGGTTTCTCCCTTTCATAGTGGACGTGTTTCAAGAATCCACCATGCGTTTGTTTGTGTATATAATGGCAGAGGGAGGGCCTCGATATGGACCACTGTTTTGTTTCATACTGATAACTAGCTTGTTTGCTTGCGAAGATGTTTCATTTTGGGCTTTGTAGTTAACTGTTAAAAATAATCAAAACGAAATATAGCTTCTTTAGACATTCACACTGAGCAAAACAAAAATACAGAACAATTCACAACGGGTCTATATAAAGAGACTGGGCGCCTAATACTCGTATGATCCAGTAATGAGGCCACCGCGAATCATGGTCAAAAGTCCACTATACTGGAAAATAACATTATATAACTCAATGTACGAATCATGGTCAAAAGGCCACTATACTGGAAAATAACATTATATAACTCAATGTACGAATCATGGTCAAAAGGCCACTATACTGGAAAATAACATTATATAACTCAATGTACGAATCATGGTCAAAAGGCCACTATACTGGAAAATAACATTATATAACTCAATGTACGAATCATGGTCAAAAGGCCACTATACTGGAACATAACATCACATAACTCAATGTACGAATCATGGTCAAAAGGCCACTATACTGGAAAATAACATTATATAACTCAATGTACGAATCATGGTCAAAAGGCCACTATACTGGAAAATAACATTATATAACTCAATGTACGAATCATGGTCAAAAGGCCACTATACTGGAACATAACATCACATAACTCAATGTACGAATCATGGTCAAAAGGCCACTATACTGGACAATAACATTATATAACTCAATGTACGAATCATGGTCAAAAGGCCACTATACTGGACAATAACATTATATAACTCAATGTACGAATCATGGTCAAAAGGCCACTATACTGGACAATAACATTATATAACTCAATGTACGAATCATGGTCAAAAGGCCACTATACTGGACAATAACATTATATAACTCAATGTACGAATCATGGTCAAAAGGCCACTATACTGGACAATAACATTATATAACTCAATGTACGAATCATGGTCAAAAGGCCACTATACTGGACAATAACATCACATAACTCAATGTACGAATCATGGTCAAAAGGCCACTATACTGGACAATAACATTATATAACTCAATGTACGAATCATGGTCAAAAGACCACTATACTGGACAATAACATTATATAACTCAATGTACGAATCATGGTCAAAAGACCACTATACTGGAACATAACATCACATAACTCAATGTACGAATCATGGTCAAAAGGCCACTATACTGGACAATAACATTATATAACTCAATGTACGAATCATGGTCAAAAGGCCACTATACTGGAACATAACATCACATAACTCAATGTACGAATCATGGTCAAAAGGCCACTATACTGGACAATAACATTATATAACTCAATGTACGAATCATGGTCAAAAGACCACTATACTGGACAATAACATTATATAACTCAATGTACGAATCATGGTCAAAAGGCCACTATACTGGACAATAACATTATATAACTCAATGTACGAATCATGGTCAAAAGACCACTATACTGGACAATAACATTATATAACTCAATGTACGAATCATGGTCAAAAGACCACTATACTGGACAATAACATTATATAACTCAATGTACGAATCATGGTCAAAAGGCCACTATACTGGACAATAACATTATATAACTCAATGTGCGAGTCACAGTTATTCAAATGTGCGTTCCATGAGAACATAATTTAAAAAACAAAAGTGTTTTGGTTTGTTATCTTAAACATTCCCGATCAAGCCTCTACTGTGCGTGTGACACACATACAAAACAAACGTTGATGCTCAAACTGTGTTCGTTCTGTCACAGACCTCTACTGTGCGTGTGACACACATACAAAACAAACGTTCATGCTCAAACTGTGTTCGTTCTGTCACAGACCTCTACTGTGCGTGTGACACACATACAAAACAAACGTTCATGCTCATACTGTGTTTGTTCTGTCACACTAGACCTCAGTGTACTGTGCGTGTGACACAGATACGAACCAAACGTTGATGCTCATACTGTGTTCGTTCTGTCACACTAGACCTGTACTGTGCGTGTGACACATCTCAGTAGTACGAACCAAACGTTGATGCTCATACTGTGTTCGTTCTGTCACAGACCTCTACTGTGCGTGTGACACTCTATACGAACCAAACGTTGATGCTCATACTGTGTTCGTTCTGTCACAGACCTCTACTGTGCGTGTGACACTCTATACGAACCAAACGTTGATGCTCATACTGTGTTCGTTCTGTCACAGACCTGTACTGTGCGAGTGACACTCTATACGAACCAAACGTTGATGCTCATACTGTGTTCGTTCTGTCACAGACCTCTACTGTGCGTGTGACACAGATACGAACCAAACGTTGATGCTCATACTGTGTTCGTTCTGTCACAGACCTCTACTGTGCGTGTGACACTCTATACGAACCAAACGTTGATGCTCATACTGTGTTCGTTCTGTCACAGACCTGTACTGTGCGAGTGACACTCTATACGAACCAAACGTTGATGCTCATACTGTGTTCGTTCTGTCACAGACCTCTACTGTGCGTGTGACACAGATACGAACCAAACGTTGATGCTCATACTGTGTTCGTTCTGTCACAGACCTCTACTGTGCGTGTGACACAGATACGAACCAAACGTTGATGCTCATACTGTGTTCGTTCTGTCACAGACCGGTCCTGAAAAGAAAATTAAAGATGGAACCTACAAGAACGACAACCGGTGGCGCCACTTCCACAGCGGGGACAACTCTTCAACCTGCGGAGTCTAGGGTGCCCCGACAGCTCACTGGTATGTGTGGTTAAAACGTAGGAGGTGGACTACACGTTAGTTTGTTGGTCGTTCTTTTGCAAATTTAATTAATTCTTACGTATATGATATGAACAAAGCTGAGTTTGGTGTAGGGTACTGTTTTGTTTGATAATCATGTGTGTGTGTGTGTGTGTGTGTGTGTGGTGTGTGTGTGTGTGTGTGTGTGTGTGTGTGTGTGTGTGTGTGTGTGGTGTGTGTGTGTGTGTGTGTGTGTGTGTGGTGTGTGTGTGTGTGTGTGTGGTGTGTGTGTGTGTGTGTGTGTGTGTGGTGTGTGTGTGTGTGTGTGTGTGTGTGTGCGTGTGTGTGTGTGTGTGTGTGTGGTGTGTGTGTGTGTGTGTGTGTGTGTGGTGTGTGTGTGTGTGTGTGTGTGTGTGTGGTGTGTGTGTGTGTGTGTGTGTGTGGTGTGTGTGTGTGTGTGTGTGTGTGTGTGTGTGTGTGTGGTGTGTGTGTGTGTGTGTGTGTGTGCAAGTTTATTGTTTAGTTTCCAAGCGGCACAATTTACATCTGCATTTTTAATTCACACATTCGTTCAAGCTTTGCAAAGATGCTACCTCTGGAATTGATCTGTCCTCCATTTTTTTTATCTTATGTTTTATTCTGGCCTTTTACTAAGTACCATGAACTTTTTTTCTCCAGATATTGTGTTCGACCCCGTGATGGTGATCGTGTTCCTGGTCGCCATGGCGTGCTGTGTGGCTGGAGTCATGGCAACAATTTACGTCATTAGGAAGAAGCAGAAACAGAGACGAGAATTCCAAAACCGCTCTCCTTCGCGCCAGCCTATTTACTACATGCCTGTGTGAATGACGTCATCTCCACTTTTCTCACGTCATAGTGTTCGTCTCTTTAGGTACTGTGCTAGTCTCGGCCAGCCCCGACTGACTACGACTGACCGAGACTAAGGATCGTCGCTGACGTTTGTCGAGGAAAAAGATGACGTTGTTGCTGAAGAAGACTTGGGCCGCTATGGAGGAGTCGATGTTCGAGACTTTAATGCGAGGTAAACTCTGCCCGCTATGTGAATTAGCTCTTCCGGGAGTATAACTACCTTATGACTCATGACGCCTATTGACGTAAGCTGATTAATATTGATATAGGTAGGGACGCAACATAAATTTGATCCAGAATAAGTTAATCTCCTTTTACCTTTGAAGACTCTGAAGTTTCCAAAGTCGAACTGCATGGTTCTGGCTCAATGTCTCGCCATGATGGAACCTGACGTCACAGTCGGTCTACATGCCTGCGTGAATGACGTCATCTCAACTTGTTATACGTCATGCATACGTACTTGTGACACCGTGAGGCCAGCGATGGAGAGGAGCGAGGCTGTCTTTATCACGTGCCACGTGATCACCATAGAGCGTCGTTTGAAGTGGGGTTGCCACTGGTAACACGGAATCTCTGCAACCTTGGAGAAGTGGACATCCCTGCATGATGGGTGTACGTCAGTGTGTGTGTGCCCTCTTTAGTCCAGAACATTTTCTTCCACACTCGATTAGCTGATGTCTAACTCAGCCTGACGGCTTCGTTAGACAATCAACGTAATCTCGTGTGGAAGAAAACGTCTGTCACACGACCAGGTCGGAATAGCAGGTACTGTTCAGCTTGTGTTAATTAAAACAGAGAGCGTGTGTGTTTTAACAAGATAGCTGACACATGAAGAAAATATGCTTAGACATAATTCATCAGCGAGCGAAAGATTGAATAGGGAAGGGGGAGAGAGAGAGAGAGAGAGAGAGAGAGAGAGAGAGAGAGAGAGAGAGAGAGAGAGAGAGAGAGAGAGAGAGAGAGAGAGAGAGAGAGAGAGAGAGAGAGAGAGAGAGAGAGGGATCACTTAATTAACGTAACTAGGTTGTTTTTTGTGGGCGTCT
>NC_090258.1:2029741-2049741 GCF_037325665.1 Littorina saxatilis | reverse complement strand
CTAACCAGGAGACCGGCTAACCAGGAGACCGGCTAACCAGCGGACCGGCTAACCAGCGAACCGGCTAACCAGCGGACCGGCTAACCAGCGAACCGGCTAACCAGCATACCGGCTAAGCAGCAGCAGCAGAGATAAAGCTAAGTGCACCATGTCGTACGCACCCCGTTGACCACCGTTGTCTTTTCGTATCTATGATTTCATTGGAGTAGTGACAACGTGGGGTGTGTGACACCTGCACGAACTAGAGCTTTTTGAACAGAACATTCTCATTTAACTATATTTACACGGGTTCAGCGTGTTCCTATAATTTTCTACATACTACTGGCATTTTGTCAGTGAACACTGGTTTTTTACGTGTTGAGAACGTAAAAGGAACATATTTTGAGTGAAGACTCGAGGGAGGTGGAGAGTTTATACATAAACAGGCGTCTGAAACTTATACTTTTGTTGACTCTATTTAATTGTATGACTGCGAGAGTGGATCGTGGTGTGGTTAGTTAATTAGTAGTAATTAACCGGTTCATAATCACCTTAAGTGATATATTGAAACGTGACACATGGGGGCCAAGCCGGGATTTACTCAGTTAATTTCCAACTGATAAAGACCCACCAATTAAGGATAACTAAGAGCAGATAATCTCGTCAGTGCTCGACTTATTTTCTGCTTGGTGCTACCCTTTTTTGTATAGTTTTGATCATATACCACACCTTAAGCGATTCACATCTTGCAGGAAATGTAAATTGTAATTTGTAAGCTATTGTATGCGCTAACTGTGATTACTTCCCTTTCCTTTGTTTGTGAATCTTTGTTGTTGTACGTTCAGAGTTTTCCGTTGCAGAGAGCTGAGCGGGGTTAGCGGATTTGTTATTCGTTTTACTCAGTTTTCTCTACATTGTTGTTTCGCATTTTGTAACAGGTTACATTTCTACCGTCTTGTTTTACTTGGATTTTTCTCCATATTTTGACTTTGTTGGAATTTTGGGGGGGAAGGGTCCGAGGACTTCTGTCCTAACCAAGGCTGTGGGAGACACTCTGTTTCACCGCAAAAAGCAGCCGATAAAGTAGGCCACGGCTGTGGGAAACACTTTGTTTCACCGCAAAAAGCAGCCATAAAGTAGGCTACGCGTTTTGTTCTACACCGTTTGGATTTTTCTTCTGCATTTTCCGGTTGCTGGATTTTTGTATCCACCGCTTTCATCACCGCGTGTTCTAGCTATAGCTGCGTTAGACTTACTTTGGTAATAAAGCTTTGCTAAAACTAACCATGGCTACAGGGGGATCTCCTACGAGGAGAATAACTTTCGAGACTCCTGGGAGCGAGCAACCGACTGAGCGAGACGCACGCGTTAGAGCCCGAAGCGTTCTAAAACGCTTAGAAGTAGAACGGAAGGAAGAATTTGAGCGACTGACAAGAAAAGAAGAACGTGACCGACAGGACAAGAAAGACGAACTTGACAGACAAGAAAGGGAACGACAGGCTGAACGAGACAGACAGGAAAGGAAAGACGAACGTGACAGACAAGAACGGAAAGAGAAAGATGAACTTGACAGACAAGAAAGGGAACGACAGGCAGAACGTGACAGACAAGAAAAGAAGGACGAACGTGACAGACTAGACCGGAAGGAACAGGCAGATCGCGATCACCAGCTAGAGCTAGCTAGGCTACAGGCCGAGAAGGGTACGCTTACTCAGGCTAGCGCATCGACATTTGTTGCCGACCGTACGAGACTGCCGACGTTCGACGATGACAAGGACGAGCTCGACGATTTTTTACGCCGGTTTGAGCGCATTGCATCCGACCAGAAGTGGGACGAGGCCACGTGGGCTAGCCGCCTTAGCACCTGCTTAAAGGGACGCGCATTGCAGCTCTACAACGCTTTGGATGACGACGAGGCGAGAGACTATCAGGCACTAAAGAAGGCGTTACTCCAGCGCTTCAACCTGACTGCGGAAGCCTACAGACGACGTCTGCGTAACAGCAAGAGACTGAGCGGCGAGCTGAGCCATCAGTTTGTGGCACGCCTTAATCTCTACCTGCGGCGCTGGGTGGAGATGGCCGAAAAGGACTGGACCGTCAACGACCTTGCCGACCTCATAGTCATGGAACAACTGATGTCCAGCCTGCGACCTGAGGTGGTGACCTTCGTGCAGGAGCACCAGCCAAAGACTACTCAGGAGGCAGCCGACTGGATCAGAGTACACGAGGACGCCCAGGCGATCTCCGGCAAATCTTCAGGCTCACGGCCGGGAAAATCGGGAAATTCAGGTTCTTCAGGACCCAAGGACGGGAAGCATGGGAGGTCAAGGTTCCTCAGGGACAAGAAGTTGCTCTACCGGGAGTTCAGCAACCAAGAAGGTACATTCAAACAGGTTGTCGTGCCTCGCGAGTTTCGCGAGGGTGTCATGGCAACGGCACACGACTCGATTCTGGGAGGTCATCTTGGTACCAAGAAGACCACGGATCGTGTCTGGCGCCACTTTTACTGGCCAGGCATCTGCACGGATGTCCGACGTTTCTGTGCGTCCTGCGATAAGTGCCAGAAGGTGGTTGCCAAAGGAAGGGTGAGGAAGGTCCCCTTGGAGAAGATGCCGCTCATCGACGAACCCTTTCGTCGGGTGGCAGTGGACATCATCGGGCCCATCTTGCCTGCGTCTGAGGACGGAAACAGATACATTTTGACCATGGTGGACTACGCTACTCGATACCCAGAGGCGATCCCTCTGAAATCGATTGAAGCCACGCGAGTAGCTGAGGCTCTGGTTACTATGTGGTCCCGGCTGGGAATTCCATCAGAGGTACTCACCGACAGAGGCACGCAGTTCACGGGAGGAGTGATGGCGGAGGCAGCACGACTGCTATCACTGGAGCAGCACTTCACCACTCCTTACCATGCTCAGTGCAACGGACTGGTGGAAAGGTTCAATGGCACCTTGAAGACCATGCTGAGGAAACTAGCTCAGGAGAAACCACGCACGTGGGACAGGTACATCCCGGCATTGCTTTTTGCATACCGCGAGGTTCCTCAGGAGAGCTTGGGCTTTTCCCCATTTGAGTTGTTGTACGGCAGACAGGTACGCGGTCCCATGGCTATCCTGCGTCAGGCTTGGACGGACGAAGAAGCTGACGAGGAGGTGCAGACGACAGCGACCTACATCGTAGAACTCAGGAACAGGATTTAAGAGACCTGCAAACTGGCTCAAGAGAACCTGGGAAGAGCAGCACAGCGTTACGCGCGAGGATTCGACCGCAAGGCACGGCCGCGCAGCTTCAAGATTGGAGAACGGGTGTTGCTACTTTTACCTGTCAAACACAACAAGCTACAACTGCAGTGGCAAGGACCTTTTGAGGTGACAGCGAAAGTGGGCCAGAACGACTACAGGATCGTCATGAACGGGAAAGCACGCCTGTACCACGCCAACCTGCTGCGCGCCTACATAGAGAGGACTGCCTACGGGGAAAAGGACAAAGTGACAGAAGCAGTTGCTGTCGTGATGGACGAGACAACGGAAGAACAGGGAGGAGGACGTGTACCAGTTTGTCCGCTGGAGGCTAGTGAGGATCACACGGACGTGCACATCTCACCTGATCTTGGGGACGACCAGCAGGCGGACTTGCAAGAGATCCTGAAGGATGCAGCACGGGTCCTTACAGACATACCACTTCAGACGCATCTAGAGGAGTTTACCTTCGACTTGCTGGAGAAGCAGCCAGTGAGGACGAAGCAGTATCCCATGCCTCATGCCCAGAAGGAGGTGGTCAGGAAGGAAATCGCCGACATGACGAAGTTGGGCGTCATCGAGCCAGCGAACTCTCCCTACAGTTCACCAATTGTGCTTGTGAAGAAGAAGGATGGACGCGTCAGGTTCTGTGTCGACTACCGGAAGCTGAACAAGATTACGGCGTTTGACGCGGAACCCATGCCTGATGTGGACTACCTCTTCAGTCACTTGGCCAAGGCCAAGTATTTTTCAAAATTAGACCTCACCAAGGGATACTGGCAAATTCCAGTTGCCGAGGAAGATCGCCCAAAGACTGCATTTACCACTCCATTCGGCCAGTTCCAGTGGACAGTCATGCCTTTTGGTCTACAGAATGCAGGTGCCGTCTTCACTCGCATGATGAGGAAACTTTTGGAACCATTGAAGCGCGAGGACATCAGCAGTTTCATCGACGATGTGCTGATCGCGACAGAGACATGGACTGAACATCTCGACGCCCTGCGCGACGTGTTCGGAAGGTTGAAGGACGGAAATCTGGGAGCTAAACCGTCCAAGTGCTACTTGGGATTTCGGGAATTGTCTTTCCTGGGTCATGTTGTCGGCGAGGGATTGCTCGTTCCAGAGGACGACAAGATCCAGAAGATTCGGGAGGCGGAGCCACCGCGCACGAAGAAAGAAGTCAGGTCTTTCCTGGGCCTAGCCAGCTTCTACAGACGCTTCATCCCGCACTTTGCCGAAATCGCCCCACCACTGACCAACCTTACCAAGAAACTACAACCGACCGTTGTAGTGTGGACTGAGGAATGCAGCTCCGCATTCAACACCCTGAAGAGGCGACTCACCAGTCAGCCTATTCTCCGACTACCAGACCTGAACAAGGACTTCGTGCTGAGGACAGACGCTTCAGGGAAGGGACTTGGGGCAGTGTTGCTTCAGGAGACAGAGGGGTTTTTGCACCCTGTTTGCTTCGCCAGCCGTAAGCTGACCTCGGCCGAGGCAGCGTATGCAACGGTTGAACGCGAGTGTCTCGCCATTGTCTGGGGCATCCAGAAGTTCGAAGCGTACCTGTACGGACGACCTTTCTGTCTGGAGACGGACCATCAACCTCTGCAATATCTTCAGGTTGCAAGGTTGGCAAACGCCAGACTTATGCGCTGGGCGTTGATTCTCCAACCGTACCAATTCACGGTACGCGTCATTCCGGGCGCCAACAATGTTGGAGCTGACTTTCTCTCTCGGGCTGTAGAGGAGAACATGACTGTGAGCGAAACCGAGGTTTCGTCTTGAAGAGGGGAGGTGTGTCACGATCGAGTGACAGAGACCAAGAAAGTGTCACTCAGTGGAGTGCCTGTTCTTGGTCGAGTATGATAGAAAGCGCCTGTACGTGATATTGGGCTACAGCAGAGTTTGCTGACAGTGCTCAACTAGCACGGATGTTTTGTAGTGCACGAGTTTCACAGTGGGGGTTTCTGCTGTCATAGGGCTGACGGTTTTTCGCTGACAGCGCGCACGGGATTTTCACGGATTGAGTTTCTCGTGTCTTTTTTCTGCTTGGGAGGCAGAATTGTGTATAGCTGGACTGGTTTTGTGACAAGGTCAGTCACGTGTTATTGGCTAGGTTGTCTGAGAGAGACACAAGCACGGGGCACTTGACACCCAGCGGCAGAAGGGGAAGGATCTAATACACAGTTTCTAGAGTATGATGGTTTTTCACCGAATATTGTATTCGGCACTCTAGGGGAGCTTCCACTAGTTTTTCCTTTCTCACTGCCACATATTTTGCTGAGGACAAGTCGTCAACTTTCCTTCGTCGGCGATGGCTTTCGCATAAGGATTCGACAAGGGGTTCTGGAGGTTTTTGGTCACTGTTGACGAACAGAGGCTGTTCCAGGGAGGAGGCGGACTTTGCTTCCATTGAGAGTACAATCATAGGCTTTTGAGGTAATAAATCATTATTTAACGCTGTTGATGAGTCTGTGTTTGTGGAATGAAATACTCTCTGTTGTTCTTTCCAGGTTAGCGCATAATTTACTCTCTGTGACGCTAAAATACTAATCTGTATATGGTTTTTGCAGATAGGGAGAGAAGGACGGAAAATGACTGTTTTGTTGTTGTAAAAAGGCCGTTTTGTGCAGGCCCACGTGCTCGATGAGGTATTTAAAGATGACATGTTTTAAGGTGGTGGGTGAGGGGTAGCTGACATGTTTAGTGCACCGATGCTTTCTGTTTGCAGCCTTCGTTCGCCTCGCTTCGTTACGTTCCTGTAACATCTGCACGGCTGACTCTGGCGGGAACTGTTGAAGCTACGCTAACCAGGAGACCGGCTAACCAGGAGACCGGCTAACCAGCGGACCGGCTAACCAGCGAACCGGCTAACCAGCGGACCGGCTAACCAGCGAACCGGCTAACCAGCATACCGGCTAAGCAGCAGCAGCAGAGATAAAGCTAAGTGCACCATGTCGTACGCACCCCGTTGACCACCGTTGTCTTTTCGTATCTATGATTTCATTGGAGTAGTGACAACGTGGGGTGTGTGACACCTGCACGAACTAGAGCTTTTTGAACAGAACATTCTCATTTAACTATATTTACACGGGTTCAGCGTGTTCCTATAATTTTCTACATACTACTGGCATTTTGTCAGTGAACACTGGTTTTTTACGTGTTGAGAACGTAAAAGGAACATATTTTGAGTGAAGACTCGAGGGAGGTGGCGAGTTTATACATAAACAGGCGTCTGAAACTTATACTTTCGTTGACTCTATTTAATTGTATGCCTGCGAGAGTGGATCGTGGTGTGGTTAGTTAATTAGTAGTAATTAACCGGTTCATAATCACCTTAAGTGATATATTGAAACGTGACAATGATGATGATTGATGATGATGATGGAACTTTACTTTTCAAAGGTTTCAGGATACGCCTTTTCTTACAACCTATCCTTACATCTAAATAATACAACATACATGACAAACAGAAAATCTAAATAATACACCATTCTAATACATGACAAACAGAAAATCTAAATAATACAACATTCTTATACATGACAAACAGAAAATCTAAATAATACAACATTCTTATACATGACAAACAGAAAATTTAAATAATACAACATTCTTATACATGACAAACAGAAAATCTAAATAATACAACATTCTTATACATGACAAACAGAAAATCTAAATAATACAACATTCTTATACATGACAAACAGAAAATCTAAATAATACAACATTCTTATACATGACAAACAGAAAATCTAAATAATACAACATTCTTATACATGACAAACAGAAAATCTAAATAATACAACATTCTTATACATGACAAACAGAAAATCTAAATAATACAACATTCTTATACATGACAAACAGAAAATCTAAATAATACAACATTCTTATACATGACAAACAGAAAATCTAAATAATACAACATTCTTATACATGACAAACAGAAAATCTAAATAATACACCATTCTAATACATGACAAACAGAAAATCTAAATAATACAACATTCTTATACATGACAAACAGAAAATCTAAATAATACAACATTCTTATACATGACAAACAGAAAATCTAAATAATACAACATTCTTATACATGACAAACAGAAAATCTAAATAATACAACATTCTTATACATGACAAACAGAAAATCTAAATAATACAACATACATGACAAACAGAAAATCGCAAGCAAACAAACAAAGCTAAGAAGTTATCAACTAAACAAACAAAACAAAAAACAAGCAGAGAGAAAGAGAGAGACAGAAACAGAGACTCAGACAGACAGAGATAGACAAAGAGAGACACAGACAGAGAGAGACAGAAACAGAGACTCAGACAGACAGAGATAGACAAAGAGAGACACAGAAAGAGAGAGACAGAAACAGAGACTCAGACAGACAGAGATAGACAAAGAGAGACACAGACAGACAAACATATCTTTAGACTGACAGCCCGTCAAAGTTCAATATTTGAATTGTACAGCTTTAGTGTCAAAAATCTCCAGCGTGGCTTTGCGTGGTGCCTCACGAAGCAGACAGACTGATAGTTCCATTGCTGTTGATAAAAGAAATTGAAGGACATGACATCGGGTTCAACTGACTGTATCGTGAACTTTCAATTGGCAGAAACCCGTCACTTGTCTTGTGGAGTGTGACGCCCCGCATCTGAATTGTGTCCAGACTTGTTCAAATGATAACCGTGTGTAGGAGCATGGATGATAATGATAACCGTGTGTAGGAACATGGATGATAATGATAACCGTGTGTAGGAGTATGGATGATAATGATAACCGTGTGTAGGAGCATGGATGATAATGATAACCGTGTGTAGGAACATGGATGATAATGATAACCGTGTGTAGGAGTATGGATGATAATGATAACCGTGTGTAGGACCATGGATGATAATGATAACCGTGTGTAGGAACATGGATGATAATGATAACCGTGTGTAGGAGTATGGATGATAATGATAACCGTGTGTAGGAGCATGGATGATAATGATAACCGTGTGTAGGACCATGGATGATAATGATAACCGTGTGTAGGAGCATGGATGATAATGATAACCGTGTGTAGGAGCATGGATGATAATGATAACCGTGTGTAGGAGCATGGATGATAATGATCGGTGACTCAGTGTGCGTCAGCGTAAAACGTTTTGAGTGCTGGTAATACAACATTACACTGGATCCTCTCTCTTCAGACTTCCTCCATTTTAAGACCCTGTTTTCTTAGACTTTCTGCTCATAACCTGTGTAACTGTATCCCCCCCCCCATTTTAAGACCTCCTCCTTTCTCAGATGTGTGGTGGGGGTCTCTGAGGGGAGGTTCCACTGTGTGGTGGAAACAATCTCTTAAGACCCATGCGATTTAAGACTCCCCCCCCCTTCTTTTTAAGACCTTCATTTTTCAAATGTTCTGTTCATATCCTCTGCAAATATACCTCCTAAATGTTAAAAATGCCCTCCTTTCTAAAATATGATAACAACTGAATGTTTGTGGTCTTGAAAGGGGGTCACACCGTATCGACAGTAATGGTTCGTTTTAACAATGGCAGTGCGGCATCGTCCTCAAAGACACCGTATCGACAGTAATGGTTCGTTTTAACAATGGCAGTGCGGCATCGTCCTCAAAGACAGCGTATCGACAGTAATGGTTCGTTTTAACAATGGCAGTGCGGCATCGTCCTCAAAGACACCGTATCGACAGTAATGGTTCGTTTTAACAATGGCAGTGCGGCATCGTCCTCAAAGACACCGTATCGACAGTAATGGTTCGTTTTAACAATGGCAGTGCGGCATCGTCCTCAAAGACAGCGTATCGACAGTAATGGTTCGTTTTAACAATGGCAGTGCGGCATCGTCCTCAAAGACACCGTATCGACAGTAATGGTTCGTTTTAACAATGGCAGTGCGGCATCGTCCTCAAAGACACCGTACCGACAGTAATGGTTCGTTTTAACAATGGCAGTGCGGCATCGTCCTCAAAGACACCGTACCGACAGTAATGGTTCGTTTTAACAATGGCAGTGCGGCATCGTCCTCAAAGACACCGTATCGACAGTAATGGTTCGTTTTAACAATGGCAGTGCGGCATCGTCCTCAAAGACACCGTATCGACAGTAATGGTTCGTTTTAACAATGGCAGTGCGGCATCGTCCTCAAAGACACCGTATCGACAGTAATGGTTCGTTTTAACAATGGCAGTGCGGCATCGTCCTCAAAGACACCGTCCATTAACGTGATATTGACAAACAGTTTTGGTCCATCTGACGCCCTTTCTTCCCCGGTGTACGAGACTAAGCTGGACTTCCAGTCACTTTGACCTAGCCGGACAATATCGCAGTGACTCGTCTTATGGCCGGTATGTCTGTAGTCATTTCGAAAGCCATTTGGCCCAAAACAAATCATCGCGTCAAAAAGTTCAGTACACGAGTAATACATATGTCACAGTAGAAACTAGAATTCAGTAGGATCCGGAATCCTACTAGTAGAGACTGGAATCTCAGTTTCTACTAGTAGATACTGGAATTCCAGTCTCAACTGGACTTTTTCAAGTTCAAACTGGAATTCCAGTATCTACTAGTAGATACCGGAATTCCACTTACAACTGGATTTTTTCCAGTTGAAAGTGGAATTCCGATATCTACTAGTAGAAACTGGAATTCCAGTTTCAACTAACAGCCAGTTCATGTTGGAATTCAGTTCAAATTGGAATTTCGCGATGGAGATGAATGTAGTTTCTTTTTTGTTTAAAATGAACAGTTGACTACTTTATTGAAAGCAAATCCATTGTTTAAAAAGACCCAACACCACAAACTGCATAGTCAAATCAATGAAAATCACATCAGACAACTTCAGGACATGTTCTTGCATTTCTTGCTGTGCGGGTGGCATTTGGTGCCACATGCAAGTTTGGCATCTTTGCACGGACACCTCTTTGTCATGCACGCGCCTGTGCACGTACAGACGGACCTGGCGACAGCTCCACGGTTTTGCCAACCAGTTGATGACCTGGAGGCTTGAATGAGGGACACTTCCTTAAGAGTCTGTGGGTTTACCACATTGAGATGTGGGAGGACCACACTGCTCATGTCCACAAGCTCCACCCCCCGAAACCAGTTTTTAACAATTCCAGTCGGGCAATACACCCGATAGACAGAATCACCGCCCCTCATCTTTGATTCCAGAATCTTGCAGGTCAAGAGCCGCACGTCAGTGTTGGTCCTGTCGGCACTGTGGATTTTCACTCCGACAGTGTGCCCGTTTTGGAATGATTGGGTCACGTCTTTTACCTTCTTTTGGTACCTCGTGTCTTGACGTCTGGCAGCCTTCAAATAGTTATTTCTGGCAACAAGTCGCTTCTCCTTGTGAGCCGTGTTCCCTTCTTCATTTTGCACTGTTGCAGTGCGTTTCCACAACACAAACTGTCCTACTTCTAATGGTTCATTCATAGGGTTGGCAATTGTAGGCACATGTGTAGGAACGAACACTTCGTCAACAGAAAACACAGCATGAGTGGTTTTAGTCACTTTCACACCATGCACAACGTCAAGATTTGTGTGCTCTGTGCCAGAACAAACGATGACGTTGTCGCTCAAAAGAAGATACTCCTTTCCTCGCTTGTGGCTGGTACAGGTAGTAGATGATGTACTTGGTGAATCCACGTTTTCTACAATGCCGAGAGAAGAACCACCAGCACCTGTGAAACAAACAAATTAAAATCGTCTACGCTGGTGTGAAAACCAAGAAAGGTGGTGTAAGGGTTAACCTGTTAACATCTTCAAACTAGTCTTTATAAATTGATAGAAAATATGGCACATTGAAAGTGTGTTGAGGGAAGTGTGAAGAAACTTACCAGTGGCATGCTGCTCAGGAGTGCTGAGAGAAGGTCCGAGAGGATCCTGAAAGTTGACTGCTTCTGAAGAACGGTCAGCACCTGTGAAACAAATAAAATGCAGTTGTATTTGCAACAGACATTTGCAGTCATTCTTCTTCTTCTCTGTTGGGAAATGTGACATGATAATGTGGCATGTATGTGTACACATTAATCACTGTGTACTAGTGTTTCGACGTTGAAGTGATACAGGAAGAAATTCTGAATAATTCATTGCAAAAACATACACTTGACCCATTTTGACAGGAAAGTTTTTTTTGAAAGTTGACTGCTTCTGAAGAACGGTCAGCACCTGTGAAACAAATGAACTGTAGTTGTATTTGCATCAAATCTGCCATTAATCCCCAGAGTCATTAACCCTTGCCAGTGCACCTCCCGTCTCCTGCATTGTGTATCATTATCAAAATTGTGTTCATCATTAGTTTGTTATGGCTGCAAAAGGGTTAATGTAATGGAATGTTACTCCTATTAATACGACTAATACAGTAATGGGCGTCAACTAGTCCAATGGTTGCATGGCCAATATCTCTAAAACACAAGATTTTTAAAACCAATTCAGATAGAAGCATACCACATACCAGCAGTTGAAGGTCCGGGAGTTGGCAAAGAATTGTTGACTGGCTGCAGAACTGTATCAAAGACCACTTCACTCCACACAGTGATTCTCTCGTCGTCCTCGCAGCTGATGTCACTCTGGCTCCCTGACTGCACAACTGCACTTCTCTGACTCACGGCTGTGTCTTCTTGACTCAGAACTACACGCCCCACATTGTCCAGCCACACTGACTGCACGACTGCACCATCATGATTCAATGACTCAACGACTGCACCTTCCTGACTCAATGACTCGACGACTGCACCTTCCTGACTCAATGACTCGACGACTGCACCTTCCTGACTCAATGACTCAACGACTGCATCTTCCTCACTCACTGACTGCACGACTGCACCTTCCTGACTCAATGACTCGACGACTGCACCTTCCTGACTCAATGACTCGACGACTGCACCTTCCTGACTCAATGACTCAATGACTGCATCTTCCTCACTCACTGACTGCACGACTGCACCTTCCTGCCTCATTGTGGGAAGCATAACAAGCAGATCATTTGGCAAATCTTCTTCACGCACAATACCCTGAGCTGCAAATTCCTCCCAAACAGCTTGGTCCGAACGTGGTTTCTGACCAAATACAAGTTCATACGGTGTTGTCCCAGTTGCACTTGAAACTGATGTGTTGATTGAGTGAACCACAGACTTTAATCCCCTGCTCCATTGTGGGCCATTGGTATCCATCCATTTGCCTAGTTTCAATTGTAGGTCTCCGTTCCCCCTCTCAATGCACCCTGCACACAGTGAAGCAATCCCAGTTGGATACTGTCACCTTAAATAGAGGCCTTTTCAAGCCTAGGCCACTGCACTATGTCTGTAGCCCATATTTCAGGTTGTAAAGCTGATTTATAAAGCTGCTAGAGCAGTTTTAATTTGAGAAGTCGAGTGTATCATTCATCGAAAGGTTCATGGTACTGTCACAGTACCATTAAAGGGGTATGAAAGACCTAAACCGGAAGTAGAATTCCTTGAACGGCAGCTGATACATTACTCTATGAACTCTCATTATCCAGAAAATTAAGCCTGAAAGCCTGGTATTCGCTGAGAAACATCGGAAAACGCAAAATCAAAATAAACAATCCTTATCCGGAAGTGGTAAAAAAACAACGTTTTATTATCAAAAGGGAAGTGTGGCTTCGCGTCGGACATTGAGTTGGAATCTTCCAGGCTTCTCCCATCACATGGGATGATAAGATTCAGCCTTTAGGACCACTTCCGGATAATAATTGTTTAATTTGATTTTGAGTTTTCCGATGTTTCTGAAGTAATACTGGACTTACAGGCTTGAAACTTTGGATAATGAGAGTTGATAAGGTAATGTATCAGCTGCCGTTCAAAGATTTCTACTTCCGGTTTAGGTCTTTCATACCCCTTTAAGTGCCATGACCATTTCGACCATTTGGTATCAATTGAACCGTTATGGTGTGTAGTTTTTGAAAAGTGATGTAGTTGCAGCACTTTAGTACAACATGCCAAATGAACCCCTTGTTGCCCCAAAACGTCAAAATTTTGAAAAGTTCACTCATTCCCCTAATTTTTAAAAATGGCACTGTGTATTTCACTTTAAATGCAGTTAGACAGGCTTAGGAGATCAAACAGACCCAAATCGGTAACGTTGGATAACATATCGTTAATTTTGAAGAAAAAATAAGTTGGAAAAATGAAAAATGGCATTTTTTCCATATTTCACAGACAAGAGGTTAATTTGGACTTTTATGTAAAATTGAGGCACACCAAAACCACTTTTCAAATTTTACACCCCCAGACGGTTAAAATAACATCTATTTATCCATGTTAATCCATAGTTTGACTGATGTGCTGAGAACGTTTTACCAAATATTGCTCAAATTCCATAATTTTTTTTAATACTTTTGATATATTCCCAGTCTTAATAACGCAATCCCTTCTCAAAATGCCTTAAAATACATCTGTAAAGGTCAAGGAAGTCAAACAGATTCATAATATGTTTTTAAATTAAAATTCAAAGTGCCGTTTTCCAAAACTAGGGGAATGAGTGAAAACTTCAAAGTTTCCTGGTTTTGGTAACAAGGGGTTAATCTAGCATGTTGTACTAAAGTGCTGCAACTGCGACATTAGTTTTCAAAACCTGGACATCATAGCGGTTCAGTTCATACCCATTTTAGCTTGTTATACCGCCAGTAAAAAAAAAAATCACAATCACAATCACCACTATGGAAATTTTAGATTAGACCTATTGCGTTAAATTTCGGTTTCATATTCCATGTTACCACAGGTAGGTCTGCCTCATTAACCCTTTCACTGCCGGGGTGTTTCAATTCAATGTCAGTAAAATGTGAAAAATGATCCGATTACGAAAAAAGCTGAATGTTTATCTTTTGACAGATGCAACAGACAAAACATGTTACCACCGGTAGGTCTGCCTCATTAACCCTTTCACTGCCGGGGTGTTTCAATGCATGGTCACTCTTCGACAAGAATGTTTTCTCTAACTGGCTAGAGTGCAGGACGGGTATACCCGTCTTGTAGGCACTGTAAGGGTTAATTTTCATTTCTGAAAAAAATACAAATAAAAACGAACACTTACCCTGACTTTCAGGATGTCTTGGGCGTCCATGGATGATCACTGTTCCAGGCCACAGATCACACACTTCACGTATCACGTTCGCCGTGAATTCTCTGCCATTGTCACTCTGCAGGAGGCGTGGTGGTCCAAAGGTGCAGAATTGGTCGAACAGATGACCTGCTACCTCTGCTGCAGTCTTGGATTCCAAGGGATAGGCCCAAGAAAACTTCGAAAAACAGTCCCTTGCATGCAGGATCCATTTAAAGTCCCTGTCAGGCCTGCTGCGGAAGTCAATGAGGTCGATTTGGACTCTGAGTAGAAAAGACAGATTGATCATTGCCTTTCCAGATGGAAGTGATTTCACCACCTGGCGCTGCCTGCAGCTGGGACAGGTCTTCAGGAACACACTGACTGCTGAGTGGTGGACTCCTGCGTAGTTTGCTTTGATTTCCGCCCACGTTTTATCCCTTCCCCCATGGCCAACATGAACGTGACATCGCGCAATTGTCGCAAACAATTCCTCTCTGGTCACAACCGGGCAGTTGGTTTTCTGGCAACATAGCATTGTCCTTGCCCCCACAACTTGTAATTTATAATGCTTTGCACACCTGTACTTGAATTTGGCACCTTCTGGACATTGCTGGCCCTTGTTCAGTTGCAGAGCTTTCACTATTTTTGTGTACTTCTCTTGGGCAATGCAGAAACATTCTCGTTTGCTGTCATCAAGACTCCGTATGTGTGCTTCTAAAAGAGAATAAAACAGAGTTTTCTGATCCTCTGACTCGGACTCCATCTTCAATCTTGACTGCTGTCTGTCACTGACACTTCACTCTGATCAACTGATCAAGACTCACTGTGAATAGAAGGGCCTCGGTTGTTCCATATTACTCTGGCTGGAGAACATTGGTCACTTTATTTGCAACAACAACTCAGATTCACGTGAAGAAGTCATTGTCACATCTAAGCTTTGTTTTCAAGTTGAACCCTCTCTGTGGATATGATCCCAGTTTCTTTTTCAGTTTTCAAATAATTCCAATTTCCATATTACTCTGGCTGGAGAACATTGGTCACTTTATTTGCAACAACAACTCAGATTCACGTGAAGAAGTCATTGTCACATCTAAGCTTTGTTTTCAAGTTGAACCCTCTCTGTGGATATGATCCCAGTTTCTTTTTCAGTTTTCAAATAATTCCAATTTAAACTGAATTCCAACATGAACTGGCTGTTAGTTGAAACTGGAATTCCAGTTTCTACTAGTAGATATCGGAATTCCACTTTCAACTGGAAAAAATCCAGTTGTAAGTGGAATTCCGGTATCTACTAGTAGATACTGGAATTCCAGTTTGAACTTGAAAAAGTCCAGTTGAGACTGGAATTCCAGTATCTACTAGTAGAAACTGAGATTCCAGTCTCTACTAGTAGGATTCCGGATCCTACTGAATTCTAGTTTCCCCTGTGACACATATATCCGCGGACCTGTTTTGAGCCTAATGCAGTAATGGCTTTCCATAAAATACAGCCATTCATCATCTCTTTCCCTGGGGTACTGGGTCACCCAGGCATGCTTGACCGTGGTCAGTGGCTATATTTTATGGAAAGCCATTCGGCTCAAAATAGGTCAGCGCACCTACAAACTGCGACTTCCGATCGTCAAATAATGGATGAACGCTTTTGTTTCAAAGCCGTATAGTTCGTTTCGACATTCGTTAAACGGATGAAATTAACCACAGATAGTTGATGTCTTTGCCTCTTGTTGGTGTTTTTCCCCTCCCTTTTCTTCAGAGTGTTTTCCACACGATAGATTCGCTGATTTGTCTCACGAAGCCGACATCGACATCAACAAAGCGATTGCAGAAGCAAACTATGTACCTACACGACTGAGAAAAACATGCAATTGTTTTACGGCGTCAATGCCAACAGAGAACAAAGAAGTGTTAGGTACTCACGCCGTGACAACTCTGACCACGGACAAGCGCCTGTTGCTCGACAGAATTGACCGAACAAAAACAAATGACGTCAATCGGCTGGGGTTACGTTACAACGTTGACAAACAAGTGAAGAGAAGAAACAAGGACCAGCGGCAAAATGACAGCGGATTATAGCCGGTCGAAAAGGCATCAAATGACTGTGTTATGCTTGACTCCCAATAAGGCAACACATGTGTCACGCTTGACTTTCAAACAGGCAACAAATGTGTCACGCTTGACTGACAAAAAGGCAACACATATGTCACGCTTGACTGACTAAAAGGCAACACATAGGCCTATGTCACGCTTGACTCTCAATAAGGCAACACATGTGTCACGCTTGACTTTCAAACAGGCAACAAATGTGTCACGCTTGACTGACAAAAAGGCAACACATATGTCACGCTTGACTCTCAATAAGGCAACACATGTGTCACGCTTGACTTTCAAAAAGGCAACAAATGTGTCACGCTTGACTGACAAAAAGGCAACACATGTGTAACGCTCGACTGACAAAAAAGCAACACATGTGTCACGCTTGACTGACAAAAAGGCAACACATGTGTAACGCTCGACTGACAAAAAAGCAACACATGTGTCACGCTTGACTGACAAAAAGGCAACACATGTGTAACGCTTGACTGACAAAAAGGCAACACATGTGTCACACTTGACTGACAAAAAAGCAACACATGTGTCACGCTTGACTGACAAAAAAGCAACACATGTGTAACGCTTGACTGACAAAAAGGCAACACATGTGTCACGCTTGACTGACAAAAAGGCAACACATGTGTCACGCTTGACTGACAAAAAAGGCAACAAATGTGTTATGCTTGACTGACAAAAAAGGCAACAAATGTGTCATGCTTGACTGACAAAAAAGGCAACAAATGTGTCATGCTTGATTGACAAAAAAGGGAACAAATGTGTCACGCTTGTCTGACAAAAAAGGCAACAAATGTGTTATGCTTGACTGACAAAAAAGGCAACAAATGTGTCATGCTTGATTGACAAAAAAGGGAACAAATGTGTCACGCTTGTCTGACAAAAAGGCAACAAATGTGTTATGCTTGACTGACAAAAAGGCAACAAATGTGTCATGCTTGATTGACAAAAAAGGGAACAAATGTGTCACGCTTGTCTGACAAAAAGGCAACACATGTGTTATGCTTGACTGACAAAAAAGGCAACAAATGTGTTATGCTTGACTGACAAAAAGGCAACAAATGTGTCTCGTTTGACTGACCAAAAGGCAACAAATATGTTACGCCTGACTCTCAAAAAGGCAACGAAACAAAGTTCTTTATGAAAAGAGGCCGATCTTGATCAAGTCCTAGATGTTGCAATCCAAGTTTTGATGCAGTTTAGGGCCGTAAGACATTGATTTCTTACTCGCGTGCTGAAGTGCATTTTGACTCCAGAAATACACTTTTTTTTATGCGAGGAGCTGTTTTGAGCCAAATGGCTTTCAATAATATTTTACGCTTCAGTAATATTTTACGGCCATAACGTCGAAGGGCTGTGGTACTACTAGTATTTGACAGATCCCGTGAGACAGGGGCTGTGCTATGGTCCGATGAACTTCACTTTTACGACAGTTTTGCGATCGCTGTTTTGGGCGGTAGTGTTGAGTTTTCTCGTGCGTTGCATGTTTGTCTGGCTGGCTGGCTGGCTGGCTGACTGGCTCGCTATGGCTTTGTCTGTCAAGAGAGAGACATAAGAAAACAGGGTTTGTTTATTATTTGTCTGTCTAGCTCGTTGCCTGTCTGTCTTTGGCTCTTCGTCTGTATTCTAAAATAATCTAGTGTCCGTGAACAGACAGTGACACAGACGGACAGACACATTGATAAACACACCCTGTTGTTTCTGTCTCTGTCTCTTTTTCTGTCTCTCTCTCCGTCTCTCCGTCTCTCTCTCTCTCTCTCTCTCTCTCTCTCTCTCTCTCTGTCTGGCTGTCTGTCTCTCGTTCTGTCTGTCTCTGTCTCTCTCTCTCTCTCCGTCTCTTTTCTCTCTCTCTCTCTCTCTCTCTCTCTCTATCTCTCTCTCTGTCTGGCTGTCTGTCTGGCTGTCCGTCTCTCTTTCTGTCTGTCTCTGTCTTTCTCTCTGTCTCTGTCTCTCTGTCTCTCTGTCTCTGTCTCTCTGTCTCTCTGTCTCTCTCTTTGTCTGTCTCTCTCTGTCTGTCTCTCGTCCCCTTCCCCCCGGCCCCCTATTTCTCGTCCACCCTGTTCCAGACATTAAAACGAGTGCCAACAAGTCGCAAAGGTAGTGAAAACAATAAAATCAACATTAGCCAAACCAGTAGAGAAGTATCTGGCTACAATCACGGATACTGCCAATGTCAATCATTCCCAAGGTTAGCACTATCAGTGTAGGAAACGATTGTTTGTGTTTAATGCATCGCTGTCAACAGAGTCATCTCCCTTGTCCGGTGATGAATGAAGTTATCTGCCCTTGCTTCATCATTTGTGACCACAAACAGTAGGCGGACCTTGGCAAACAGCCATCAACACTGCGCATGTTTGTGAATAAATGGATAGTTTATGGACAATGCCACTCCCATCCCCCCACCCCTCCCCCTCGTCGAGATGACGCTTCATGCCCCACAGGTTGAGACCTATGAGGGGCTGGTGTTGGTTATTCGATACCGCAGCCCACCCCCTCCCGTTCTCCTGCACCTGCTCTACACACACCGCTCCCTCGTAGCCCATCTCCATGACAATATTTGTCAACACCGTAGGCAAACTGTGTGGCACGCACGCACACGCACACACACACATACACACACACACACACACACACACACACACACACACACACACACACACACACACACATATACACACACACACACATACACACACACGTACACACACACACACACACACACACACACACGTACACACACACACACACACACACACGTACACGTACACACACACACACACACACACACACGTACACCGAGAAGTCACTCCTAACAAGTATAGACAATTTAAATTGCACTTTTCAACTTTTCCTCCAAAAACGTCGAACGATTGAGAAAGAAAGGGTTAATACGTTAGCGTGACTAGGGATATCCACACGTACTGAAAACCTTTCACAGGAGAGAAATGAACGTCTGAGGGTTTTTCCACAGTATAGCTTTTTCTCACCTTAATTCAACGGTAATTCGACGACGGTCTTATTCCTGGGCTTAGCCACAGAGACTGCGGACAAAATCGATGCCAAGTTTATTACTTTTCTTTAACTTGTCGTTCAATCTGTACTATTTGGCCACTTTGCACAGCTTAAAATGCCGCTGATGCATGTAGTCTTGGGCCGGCTGTAAGATGTTCGATTTCAACACATCTCATCTGGTTAGCATAGATGTGTCCACGAAGACAGTTGATTCACTTGTAGCTACTTGTTATAGTAATATAACATCAGTTGCTTCATTTCATTTAAATAGGTTTCCTGTTTCCGTCGTATTCGATATCTCAGTATTCAGTTTGTTTCTTTTGTGCGATGTGTTTTGCTTTTGCTAATCGATTGTGACATCTTGTGATATGCCTAAATTCAACATGTTAGTGATTATCATTTTAAAACAAAGTCACTAAATACAGGGTGGTCCAAAAAAAAGCGCCCTATTTTGTTTTTAATCTCATTTTTGACTGCAAAGAGAGATTTAGAAAATGTCTTCACCAAACAATAGCAGAATGATGGCAAATTATGTCTTGTGCATTTTGGTAGAAACTGGTCTGT
>NC_090258.1:1979741-2024741 GCF_037325665.1 Littorina saxatilis | reverse complement strand
CTTTCTGTCTGTCTGTCTGTCTTTCTGTCTGTCTTTCTGTCTGTCTGTCTATCTGAGCGTTTGTGTGCACGCGCGAGCCTCGATCCCAGTAAAAGCCCCACTAAACAAAGAAAGATGTGCGTTAAAAGTAGAACATGGTTAATTCCCAAAGAGAGTCAAAAGAACGACATTGCTCCATTTCTCCACCTACGCATTACTGCCACAACCACCGTACCTTTGTCAGCACTGACAATACAAACCTCACTGGCTTAGCCATTAATTCGCCCACCGAGAGCCGAGCTATGAAGAGTGGTTGTGTATTGTGCACAAGATGGTTATTCCAGACACTGCATTATGGGATCGAATGACCTTTCTAGCTTTGGGGCAACCGTGGGCTAATCGGCTCCTGCTTTTCCTCACAATGTTTTTGTCGTTTTTTTTAGATTCTTCTCTGTTCTGTTATTTGATGATGTTGTTTTGTTTCTATCTGCCTGCCCGTCTACCTGTCCGTTCGTCTGCCTGCCTACCTGTTTGTCTGTCTGTCTATCTGTGTGTTGGTCTGTCTGCTTGCAATCTGTTTATGACAGTTTATGCAGAGTGTTTTTGCCTCTGTTTCGTTATTTGATGCTCTTTGTTGTGTTTGTGTCTGCCTGCTTGTTTACCTGTCTGTTTGTCTGCCTGTCTGCTCGTTTGTCTGTCTGTCTATCTGTGTGTTGGTCTGTCTGCTTGCAGTCTGTTTATGACATACACGCTGAGACACGGACGCCTCCCCCGTCTTGTTTAAAGTGAAACAAGTGATAATAATAGTTATATTATACAAACAAAATATTAACAAAGGCAAGGCAAGGCAACACTTATTATTTTGACAAAACACCCAGGGTTACAAAAACATCAACAGCAAACCAACACGAAACTGATAACAAAAAACAACGCTTCAAAATTATCAATCATTAATAACTCTATTAAGCTAATGAACTTTTTTGTGTAATCAAATACATGTTTACAGCACAGACAATATTGTACAGTGGAACCCCCCTTTTAAGACCTCCAAAAATCTGAAAAAAATCAGGTCTTAAAAAGGAGGGAGTCTTAATGAACAATCTTAAATATCAAGGTCTTTAAAAGAGGGAAGTCTTGATTTGAGAGGGGGGAGAGAGGGGGGAGAGAGGGGGGAGGAGAGAGGGGGGAGAGAGGGGGGAGAGAGGGGGGAGAGAGGGGGGAGAGAGGGAGGAGAGAGGGGGGAGAGAGGGGGGAGAGAGGGGGGAGAGAGGGGGGAGAGAGGGGGGAGAGAGGGGGGGAGAGGGGGGGAGAGAGGAGGGAGAGAGGGGGGAGAGAGGGGGGAGAGAGGGGGGAGAGAGGGGGGAGAGAGGGAGGAGAGAGGGAGGAGAGAGGGAGGAGAGCGGGGGGGGGGGGGGGGTCTTAATAGGGGGGGTTTCACTGTATTACACATAAAAACAAATTATTTCATAATGAGCCTAATAAAATACATTCTACATTCAATAACACTCGCTTCTTGGTTGATAGAAATAAATGTTAAATTTTCACTGCATTTGTATGCCTCCGAAAATACACAGGTACCAAATTCATTTTTACATTTTGCACATAAAATGCACAGTGAATTATGTACTGGAATTGTATTCAGTATTGCCAGACTGGCATTTAACACATTCTCTCTCGTCATGCTGTATATTTGATACTCCACCTTTCTGAGCAAGCAATCTATGATGAAGTTTTTTGAAACTCAAGAAACTGCAATAAAGTTCAGTTGTAAAGGTTCCAATAATATTTAAACATGAATATATATTTAAACAATCTGTAATTCAAACATGTTGCTTTTACATTCAATTCCGCTAACCATGTCTGTAGATATTGATCTTTAAAGCATTCCGCTAACCATGTCTGTAGATATTGATCTTTAAAGCATTCCGCTAACCATGTCTGTAGATATTGATCTTTAAAGCATTCCGCTAACCATGTCTGTAGATATTGATCTTTAAAGCATTCCGCTAACCATGTCTGTAGATATTGATCTTTAAAGCATTGTGAATTGAACTGGTCATGCCAAAAACCACTTGGACCCTGTGGATCTCAGTGTTGTTTCAACATATTTTAAAACGGGTGATTTGTACACATTATTTACGTTAAGAGGACGCAAGAAGCGGTGCATTTTATTGGAAAATGTGTTACCATTATTAACATCCGCCAATTTGAACCAACGACTCAGAATATCTAATGGAAACTGCCCTAATTCAGCAAAAATCTTACAAGTCGGGGTCGTTTTTCCTGATTTCAAAGTAATTGTATTAGAGCGAAGCTGCAATTTTGTTGCTTTATTATGAAATGTTGGGACCCATACTTCACAACCTTATAATAAAACTGGTACAATCACTCGATCTATCAAACAGCTCAAGTTGAATATCAATGGTCAATGACAATTTTCTACAATTCTTTAAAACGCTCAAATCCAAAATAAATAGACTGCCAACTTTCCAAAATTCAAGATCAAAAAGCAAGAATGGTGTGTTATGGGAATGGTATGTTATGGGAATGGTATGTTATGGGAATGGTATGTTATGGGAATGGTATGTTATGGGAATGGTATGTTATGGGAATGGTATGTTATGGGAATGGTATGTTATGGGAACGATTAATGTATGACAAAACAAAACGTTACAATGTTCTTCTACCCAGCGGTTTTTTAAGCGGACAGACAGACAAACACTGATGATACAGATGATACAGATGATACAGATGATAAACTGATCTGAGCAATTGTTCCAAGAACCTCGCTGGGACGACGCAGGTTGTGTTGTTCTCTGGTGCCCAAGTACAGTGACTGTAACGTGTTACTTTGTCATAATCTAAATGTTCCAAGAAACTCGCTGGGACGACGCAGGTTGTGTTGTTCTATGGTGCCCAAGTACAGTGACTGTAACGTGTTACTTTGTCATAATCTAAATGTTCCAAGAAACTCGCTGGGACGACGCAGGTTGTGTTGTTCTGTGGTTCCCAAGTACAGTGACTGTAACGTGTTACTTTGTCATAATCTAAATGTTCTGATACCATACCATTCTTGGTGTGTTATTCTTTGAAACGCTGAACATGACACGAGAGACTTCATCATGCAACCTTCTTCTTCTTCTGCGTGAGACTGACTGCACGATCAAAGTCTCTCTCCGAGGGATGCCGCAAAGCTGGCCGTGCGGCGAAGTTCATCTGCCGTTCCCAAGAGTTAGGTCCGAAGGCCCGTTCCGTCTGGCCACTGCTCTCGGCGCCTTGCTTCGTGTGAGGGACAGTCCTGAAGCATGTGGGATGGAGTTTGGTCATCATGCAACCATTTGTGTGCTTTGTTAAACGCATTATTATACATGTAATTATAAACAATATAAAAAATATTAAAAACCGAAAACAACCTCAAGGTTTTTTTATCTTTATAATCAAATTAGGGCAGTTTTAGTACTTCACCTCTTAAAAACACAACTACTTCAGTTTTTTCGCCGTTAACTTTTAATTTCCATCGGTCACAATAAGCGAATGGCATAACGCTTCTGAGGATTCAGCTAAACAGATGTATTATCTGCATAGGACAAAATACACATTCTAACTTGAGATGCTTCTTCAGTGGACGAACATTCTGCATTTTTAACTTCATATCCGTTGAGGCATTTTCTTTTCTGATCAGATTTGGCGGAGAGAGAATATAATTTCTGCATAATTTATGTGAGGCATTATATGAGCATGGTAATACATTTTGAGAGCTAATTCTACCAAATAAAATGCTATTTTGTCTGGATCCATAAAGCATTTTAATAACCGAGGCTTTCTACAATCTTACCAACTTGGTGAACGGCTATTTCCGGAGTAATGAGCAATTTGTCTGATTTTAGTTTTCCATTGCAATAATCCTTTAACTGGAAAAGGGAAACATCAAAATCAAATTAAAAGCTGCCTTTCGCAGACTCTTTTAACCGATTAATTAATATGTAAAGCGCTAAGAGAACGTCAAGCGCTATATAAATCTCCCCATACAATACAATCAGCATGGGACAAAAATAACTATTACAAGCATCCGGCGAAATACTTGTGTCAGACATCCTTTTGTTCTTTTTTGATTTACCAAAAATATCATTAACAGAACAAAGAGAGAAAGAGAGAGAGAGAGAGAGAGAGAGAGAGAGAGAGAGAGAGAGAGAGAGAGAGAGAGAGAGAGAGAGAGAGAGAGAGAGAGAGAGAGAGAGAGAGAGAGAGAGAGAGAGAGAGAGAGAGAGAGAGAGAGAGAGAGAGAGAGAGAGAGAGAGAGAGAGAGAGAGAGAGAGAGAGAGAGAGAGAGAGAGAGAAGCATAGACCGAGACACAGAGTGACAGAGATATACGGGGCGGGCGTGCGTGTGTTTGGGGGTGGGAGGGTGCAGTAACGACAACCAACGAGAGACGGAGAGACTCCAGACAGAAGGGTGGAGACAGACACGCAGGCTGAGAGAAAGAGACACCTCGTGGTTATAACCGCAGGAATCAGTGACGCTCGGCCCTTGTCTATCACAGCCTGTGACAGTCACACACACCGCGGCACGTTATACCCGCCTGAGCAGCAAGACAACCGGAGACAGGAGAGAGAGAGAGAAAGAGTGAGAAAGAAAGAACTGATCCGCGAAGCACACGTGTCCAGTTCATACCTATCTGTTTTACACCTTGACTGTTTCTGGCTTTGCATACAACTACTGAGTGTGACTGGGTACTCAAGGTGTGCTGTTTCTCTGACGATTGCTTCTGCAGCTGTAAATGAATACGGATCGTGGCTGAAAACAGTATTAACTTTTTTCTTGAGAAATCCATTCTGTGTACTCGATTTCGGTTGTGAAAATAGAAGTTCTTTCGTAAACACACTCATTCAAGGCAGCTTTCGTCGTTTAATCAGGAGGAGAATCGTTTGTTTTTGAGAATTTTTACAACAAAGCTGTTTACTCTTCAAAACCATTGACAGTGAACAACATTGAAGCCTTGTTTTAGGGACAATACTTACATTTTGTGCACACTGACCTTTGCTTTGTTAGACGTGTTTCAAGACCCGGTTTCTTTAAAAAAAAAATATATATAACTAAGCTTGTAAGTGTGAAACCAATACGAACTCGTGCAGTAAACTGAACACAATTCCAGAGAGCGAAGACACATAAAAAGATTGAAGAGACTTCAATTTGGCAGCAGCCTTCGAGAGTTCCACGAACTCATTTTCCGCAGAAACGACAATCAACGAAAGGTCAGTTGTTTTTGTGTGTGTGTGTGAATTTGCTTTCCTGCTTGCTTTCTTTCCTATTTTTACTTTTACTTTCTATCTTTCTTTCTTTTTTTGGTTTCTTTTCTTTCTGTGTGTCTTCCTTTGTTTCAATCTTTCTTGGCTTCTTTCTTTTTTTAAACAATTTTTTTAATTCTTTTTTTTTCGCTTTTTTCTCATTCACTAATTCTGTCTGTCTGTCTTTCTGTCTTTCGCTTGTTTTTCATCCTTTCTCTGTTTGTTTGTTTGTTTGTTTGTTTCTTTCTTAATTCCTTTCTTCCTTTCGCTTGTTTTTCATTCTTTTTCTTTCTTTTCTTTCGCTTGTTTTTGTGTCTACATTTCTTGTTTTTCCTTCATTCTTTTCTTTCTTTCTGTTTATTCTTTTATTTGTTTTTCCCGCTCGTATTATTTATTTTTGTCTTTATTTGTTCTGTCTTTTCCCTTCATTCCTTCTTCTGCTTCTTCGTTTGTTTCCCGGATAAAAGGGAGATCTCCTTTGGTTATGATGAACTATTTTCGAGTTCTCTCTCGCTTAATCGTATTTTGAATTTCTATTTGAAATTTCTAAACGATCGAGTACGTGTGTGCGTGTGTGTGTGTGTGTGTGTGTGTGTGTGTGTGTGTGTGTGTGTGTGTGTGTGTGTGTGTGTGTGTGTGTGTGTGTGCGTGTGTGTGTGTGTGTGTGTGTGTGTGTGTGTGTGTGTGTGTGTGTGTGTGTGTGTGTGTGCGCGTGTGTGTGGGGGGGGGGGTGGGGGAGGGGGTGCAGACAACCGCGATTCTGTGTTAGATAATATACGTTATTTGCGTGTTTCACCAAAATATGACATTTTACACAGATCGAGACAGTCATTGTTCTCCGAGACCGCGCTAGCGGTCGAGGTGAACAATGACTGTCGAGATCTGTGTAAAATGTCATATTTTGGTCAAACACGCAAATAACATTTATGTATCGATCGAATTCCTTTCAGGTACTTATGACTTTGTTGTTGTTTTGACGATTGAACGAGCACACACACACATGCATGCAATCTATGCAATCAAACACATAAGCTTCATATTTGGGCGTTTCAGGTTGACCGAAACTTCAAAGGAACTACAAAACACACGTCATGTACTCACTTTGTTGTTGTTTTGACATTGAACAGCACACACACATGCAATCAAACACATGACGGGTTGGTTTTTTTTTTTAGTTCCTTTGAAGTTTCGGTCAACCTGAAAAGCCAAATTATAAAGTTTTGTCGGCCTCTGACGTCACATGACTCAAAGAAGGGAAATCCAATCTCCAATCGATACATTGCTACTTATTTCTAACAAGACACATGAGCATTAGCCTTTGTCACATAAATCATTAGCCTTTGTCACATAAATCATTTGCCTTTGTCACATAAATCATCAGCCTTTGTCACATAAATCATTAGCCTTTGTCACATAAATCATCAGCCTTTGTCACATAAATCATTAGCCTTTGTCACATAAATCATTTGCCTTTGTCACATAAATCATCAGCCTTTGTCACATAAGTCATTAGCCTTTGTCACAAAAATCATTTGCCTTTGTCACATAAATCATTAGCCTTTGTCACATAAATCATTAGCCTTTGTCACATAAATCATTAGCCTTTGTCACATAAAGCATTAGCCTTTGTCACATAAGTCATTAGCCTTTGTCACAAAAATCATTTGCCTTTGTCACATAAATCATTAGCCTTTGTCACATAAATCATTAGCCTTTGTCACATAAATCATTAGCCTTTGTCACATAAAGCATTAGCCTTTTTCACATAAAGCATTAGCATTTGTCACATAAATCAAGGTAGTTCGCACATTTGTCCAGTTCGCTGCCACAGCCTGCAATGTTGAATCACAGGATTGCAAACTTCCAACATAACGACTGCCTGAATAGATCAAACTCGCCTGGAATCTCCCCCCCCCCAACCCCCACGACTAATTACTTCGTTAGAACGGACATGCAACTAATGACAACAAAAGGGTGAGAGGTTTACGGGAGTTGCTTGTCCATAACGATGTCGACTGACGGTTGCGTCCAACAGAAAACAATACATTGTGCTCCATCACGACCAGTTGGGTATTAGTTAGCTTCCAAACTTGGTTTTTCTTCGGGGCCAAAGTCAACTTGTGGTTGGCTTGGGTGTCCAAAATTCCTTTACCCCACCAGGCGCGACCGGGAATTGAACCTCGAACCTTGCACGCGGAAGGCCGACGTCGTAACCACTAGGCCACGCTCCCGTCTATGCTCTTGTTCAATTTAAAAGCCTACATTCCCAGTTGCAGCAAAAAGTGACACCAATCAACTTACCAACCAATCAATCAACCAATCAATCAACGAAACCAGAAAATAAACAGCAATCCACCAACCGACCATCCTACCAATGGACTGAGAGAAGGACAAAGAGAAATATGCAGCCAGCAGCGGTATACCTGCCACTACCCTATTGTGCGCTGTATGCTAGCAGCCAATGATACTGAGCTGTCGAGTACATAGTAACAACTCCAGATCGTGTGTGACCTTCCTTTTGGCCAAAGTCCAACATATCAAGCTCCTCGCATTTCTCTTTCTTTTCTTTCTATTTTTTTTAGAATAAAAAAACCAAGAAAGGTATGGTATTGGAACGTTAACTATGGTCATTTACAACTAACGTTTTGTTTTCTGGTAATATCATACGTTATTTGCGTTTTTGACCAAAATATGACATTTTACACAGATCTCGACAGTCATTGTTCACCTCGACCGCTATCGCGGTCTCGGAGAACAATGACTGTCTGTGTAAAATGTCATATTTTGGTCAAAAACGCAAATAACATTTATGTATCGATCGAATTCCTTTCAGGTACGGACTTTGTTGTTGTTTTGACGATTGAACGAGCACACACACACATGCAATCAAACACATTTATATAAGCTTCATATTTGGGCGTTTCAGGTTGACCGAAACTTCAAACACACGTCATGTACTGACTTTGTTGTTGTTTTTACGATTGAACGAGCACACACACAATCATGCAATCAAACACATGACGTGTGTTTTGTTGTTCCTTTGAAGTTTCGGTCAACCTGAAACGCCAAAATATGAAGTTTTGTAGGCCTCTGACGTCACATGGCTCAAAAAAGGGAAATCCAATGTCCAATCGATACATAGCGTTTTGTTTTCTGGTAATATAGCGTTTTGTTTTCTGGTAATATAATGTTTTGTTTTCTGGTAATATAGCGTTTTGTTTTCTGGTAATATAATGTTTTGTTTTCTGGTAATATAGCGTTTTGTTTTTTGGTAATATAGCGTTTTGTTTTCTGGTAATATAGCGTTTTGTTTTCTGGTAATATAATGTCTTGTTTTCTGGTAATATAGCGTTTTGTTTTTTGGTAATATAGCGTTTTGTTTTCTGGTAATATAGCGTTTTGTTTTCTGGTATTATAGCGTTTTGTTTTCTGGTAATATAGCGTTTTGTTTTCTGGTAATATAATGTTTTGTTTTCTGGTAATATAATGTTTTGTTTTCTGGTAATATAGCGTTTTGTTTTCTGGTAATATAATGTTTTGTTTTCTGGTAATATAGCGTTTTGTTTTTTGGTAATATAGCGTTTTGTTTTCTGGTAATATAGCGTTTTGTTTTCTGGTAATATAATGTCTTGTTTTCTGGTAATATAGCGTTTTGTTTTTTGGTAATATAGCGTTTTGTTTTCTGGTAATATAGCGTTTTGTTTTCTGGTATTATAGCGTTTTGTTTTCTGGTAATATAGCGTTTTGTTTTCTGGTAATATAGCGTTTTGTTTTCTGGTAATATAGCGTTTTGTTTTCTGGTAATATAACGTTTTGTTTTCTGGTAATATAGCGTTTTGTTTTTTGGTAATATAGCGTTTTGTTTTCTGGTAATATAACGTTTTGTTTTCTGGTAATATAGCGTTTTGTTTTCTGGTAATATAATGTTTTGTTTTCTGGTAATATAGCGTTTTGTTTTCTGGTAATATAGCGTTTTGTTTTCTGGTATTATAGCGTTTTGTTTTCTGGTAATATAGCGTTTTGTTTTCTGGTAATATAGCGTTTTGTTTTCTGGTAATATAGCGTTTTGTTTTCTGGTAATATAACGTTTTGTTTTCTGGTAATATAGCGTTTTGTTTTCTGGTAATATAGCGTTTTGTTTTCTGGTAATATAGCGTTTTGTTTTCTGGTAATATAGCGTTTTGTTTTCTGGTAATATAGCGTTTTGTTTTCTGGTAATATAGCGTTTTGTTTTCTGGTAATATAGCGTTTTGTTTTCTGGTAATATAGCGTTTTGTTTTCTGGTAATATAACGTTTTGGTTTCTGGTAATATAGCGTTTTGTTTTCTGGTAATATAACGTTTTGTTTTCTGGTAGTATAACGTTTTGTTTTCTGGTAATATAGCGTTTTGTTTTCTGGTAATATAACGTTTTGTTTTCTGGTAATATAGCGCTTTGTTTTCTGGTAATATAACGTTTTCTTTTCTGGTAATATTACGTTTTGGTTTCTGGTAATATAGCGTTTTGTTTTCTGGTAATATAACGTTTTGTTTTCTGGTAATATAGCGTTTTGTTTTCTGGTAATATAACGTTTTGTTTTCTGGTAATATAGCGTTTTGTTTTCTGGTAATATAACGTTTTGGTTTCTGGTAATATAGCGTTTTGTTTTCTGGTAATATAGCGTTTTGTTTTCTGGTAATATAGCGTTTTGTTTTCTGGTAATATAACGTTTTGTTTTCTGGTAATATAGCGTTTTGTTTTCTGGTAATATAATGTTACAATAACACACCTTATTTTTTTTTAACCGGGATTTTGGAACGTTGGCAGTCTATTTGTTTTGGCATTTCTTTTTTGTTCTTTTCCTTTTTTGTTGTTACTTTTGAACATTTATTTAAAGGCGTACTTCTCGTGAAAACAATGACCATCTCAGGCCTGGCGAGGCTTTAACTTGGCCGGGATATGACCTTCCCTCCACTGGGTCACATACCAAAACTCAACACCGAGCCTGCTTGCCGTGTTTAGTAGAAATGCTATAATATATTGATTTCTGAAAAGGCCAATGGTTGCGTTTACAAAATTTCAACGGTGCATTTTGAGCACCCAGCCTTTTGAGTTTTGGTATGTGACCAAGTAGAGGGCTGTTGTTATCCCATGTAAACGCCTGGCCAGACTTGAGACGGGGAGAGAACACCAGAGGGAGTGTGTTTATAAACGAGCAGACTTGAGACGGGCAGGGTACACCAGAGGGAGTGTGTTTATAAACGAACAGACTTGGGACGGGCAGGGAACACCAGAGGGAGTGTGTTTATAAACGAGCAGACTTGAGACGGGCAGGGAACACCAGAGGGAGTGTGTTTATAAACGAGCAGACTTGAGACGGGCAGGGAACACCAGAGGGAGTGTGTTTATAAACGAGCAGACTTGGGACGGGCAGGGAACACCAGAGGGAGTGTGTTTATAAACGAGCAGACTTGAGACGGGCAGGGTACACCAGAGGGAGTGTGTTTATAAACGAGCAGACTTGAGACGGGCAGGGAACACCAGAGGGAGTGTGTTTATAAACGAGCAGACTTGAGACGGGGAGAGAACACCAGAGGGAGTGTGTTTATAAACGAGCAGACTTGAGACGGGCAGGGAACACCAGAGGGAGTGTGTTTATAAACGAACAGACTTGAGACGGGCAGGGAACACCAGAGGGAGTGTGTTTATAAACGAACAGACTTGAGACGGGGAGAGAACACCAGAGGGAGTGTGTTTATAAACGAGCAGACTTGAGACGGGCAGGGAACACCAGAGGGAGTGTGTTTATAAACGAGCAGACTTGAGACGGGCAGGGAACACCAGAGGGAGTGTGTTTATAAACGAGCAGACTTGAGACGGGCAGGGAACACCAGAGGGAGTGTGTTTATAAACGAGCAGACTTGAGACGGGCAGGGAACACCAGAGGGAGTGTGTTTATAAACGAGCAGACTTGAGACGGGCAGGGTACACCAGAGGGAGTGTGTTTATAAACGAGCAGACTTGGGACGGGCAGGGAACACCAGAGGGAGTGTGTTTATAAACGAGCAGACTTGAGACGGGAGAGAACACCAGAGGGAGTGTGTTTATAAACGAGCAGACTTGAGACGGGAGAGAACACCAGAGGGAGTGTGTTTATAAACGAGCAGACTTGGGACGGGGAGAGAACACCAGAGGGAGTGTGTTTATAAACGAACAGACTTGAGACGGGCAGGGAACACCAGAGGGAGTGTGTTTATAAACGAGCAGACTTGGGACGGGGAGAGAACACCAGAGGGAGTGTGTTTATAAACGAGCAGACTTGAGACGGGCAGGGTACACCAGAGGGAGTGTGTTTATAAACGAGCAGACTTGAGACGGGCAGGGAACACCAGAGGGAGTGTGTTTATAAACGAGCAGACTTGAGACGGGGAGAGAACACCAGAGGGAGTGTGTTTATAAACGAGCAGACTTGAGACGGGCAGGGAACACCAGAGGGAGTGTGTTTATAAACGAACAGACTTGGGACGGGCAGGGAACACCAGAGGGAGTGTGTTTATAAACGAGCAGACTTGAGACGGGCAGGGAACACCAGAGGGAGTGTGTTTATAAACGAGCAGACTTGAGACGGGCAGGGAACACCAGAGGGAGTGTGTTTATAAACGAGCAGACTTGAGACGGGCAGAGAACACCAGAGGGAGTGTGTTTATAAACGAGCAGACTTGAGACGGGCAGGGAACACCAGAGGGAGTGTGTTTATAAACGAGCAGACTTGAGACGGGCAGGGAACACCAGAGGGAGTGTGTTTATAAACGAGCAGACTTGAGACGGGCAGGGAACACCAGAGGGAGTGTGTTTATAAACGAGCAGACTTGAGACGGGCAGGGAACACCAGAGGGAGTGTGTTTATAAACGAGCAGACTTGAGACGGGCAGGGAACACCAGAGGGAGTGTGTTTATAAACGAGCAGACTTGAGACGGGCAGGGTACACCAGAGGGAGTGTGTTTATAAACGAGCAGACTTGGGACGGGCAGGGAACACCAGAGGGAGTGTGTTTATAAACGAGCAGACTTGAGACGGGGAGAGAACACCAGAGGGAGTGTGTTTATAAACGAGCAGACTTGAGACGGGCAGGGAACACCAGAGGGAGTGTGTTTATAAACGAGCAGACTTGAGACGGGCAGGGAACACCAGAGGGAGTGTGTTTATAAACGAGCAGACTTGAGACGGGCAGGGTACACCAGAGGGAGTGTGTTTATAAACGAGCAGACTTGAGACGGGGAGAGAACACCAGAGGGAGTGTGTTTATAAACGAGCAGACTTGGGACGGGCAGGGAACACCAGAGGGAGTGTGTTTATAAACGAGCAGACTTGAGACGGGAGAGAACACCAGAGGGAGTGTGTTTATAAACGAGCAGACTTGAGACGGGCAGGGAACACCAGAGGGAGTGTGTTTATAAACGAGCAGACTTGAGACGGGGAGAGAACACCAGAGGGAGTGTGTTTATAAACGAGCAGACTTGCATTTCAAAAACGGTGTAGCGATCTTGAAGAATGAATGATTTCAGAGTCTACTCTTACATTCCAGATGAAAATTCGTTAAAAAAAACCCACACACACAAATAGAATGAAAAAAAGAAGAAAAGGAGATGGAGAGATATGTAGAGTTATAAAAAAGAACTAGAAACACACCTGTGGCTTTCACGACAAGACAAACACCTGTGTCTTCGATTTTATGACAATTTTGACCTGGCTGTCTATCCCGTAGACTTTAGTCCTTAATTTCAGTTGCGGTTTATTTCTCGGTCATTTTTTTTTGAAGTGACCGACATCATTCTTCATTTCATAATATTCAAGCAAATAGAAAGCGAAAAAATTTAAAATATTACTTACGATGAGAGAGAGAGAGAGAGAGAGAGAGAGAGAGAGAGAGAGAGAGAGAGAGAGAGAGAGAGAGAGAGAGAGACAGACAGACAGACAGACAGACAGACAGACAGACAGACAGAGACAGAGACAGAGAGACAGAGAGAGAGAGCGAGCGAGCCACACACACACAGGTAGAGACAGAGAGAGACAGAGAGAGAGACAGAGAGACAGAGAGACAGACAGACAGACAGACAGACAGACAGACAGACAGACAGACAGACAGACAGACAGACAATTAGGGAGGGGAGGGGGGGGGGATACTGTAGCAATGAGTTCAATGTTCTAAAAAATATCTAATATTATCTCGCCTCTCGTGATCTTTAGCGCCTACTCAGATATTTCATTTGAATTATCCAATTATAATTAAGTGTAAGTATGTTCATTACAAAGACCATTATGTCGACGTACCCGTATATGTTTCGTTTTGTCCACAATAAAACGTTACATAAGCTAACCTGACTTGGTTTATTTCATTTCTTATACTGCATTTTCATATTCCCGTCTCGTCTCTTTCCTTTGTTAAATCACTGGTCGGAAGGCGTGTAAAGACATGGAAGGCAAAAGAAAGGAAAGTGAAGACTACAATTTGGAAAAAGAGAACGATTCTGTCGCAGTATGATACACCTTTTACACTTTACTTTCGAGTAAAAACATCGCAATGTAATGAGATCTGAACAAAGCAGAATCAAGAAAAACAACTATCAAAAAGTGTTCATGAGATTTTATTAAAAATAAATCGGTCACTGACTTTATTTTGAATAAATTTGCCTAAAGGTCAATGCTGGAAAATAGATACAAATTAAATAAGCGTCGAGCTATTCTGGTATGTTTCTCCCTCGCCGATTATATGAACACTTTCACAGTTTAGATATTATTGTGAGGGTGGAGGGAGAGAGAAAAAAAATACAGACAGACAGACAGACAGACAGACAGAGACAGAGAGACACAGAGAGAGACAGAGACAGTGAGAGAGAGAGCTCAGTGTGTATTCAGGAAAGAGGTCACACAAACACATCCAAGTTAGAGAGAGAGAGACATAGACAGAGAGAGAGAGAGAGAGAAAGAGAGGAAAAGAGAGAGAGAGAGAGAGAGAGAGAGAGAGAGAGAGAGAGAGAGAGAGAGAGAGAGAGACAGACAGACAGACAGACAGAACGAACGAACGAACGAACGAACGAACTTTATTACTCAAGGATTGAGATTTTAGGCTCACGCCTAGTCTTACAATCTGTCCCTGCTAAACTAAGACATAGAAATAGAGACAGACAGACAGACAGACAGACAGACAGACAAGCAGAACGAGAGAAAGACGTCTCTTGGGGTCTCTCTTTCTCTGTTTCTTTCTCTGTCTGCCTCTCTGTCTGTCTCTCTGTCTGCCTCTCTGTCTAACTCTCCGTCTACCGCTCTGTCTGCCTCTCTGTCTGCCTCTCTGTCTGCCTCTCTGTCTACCTCTCTGTCTGCCTCTCTGTCTGCCTCTCTGTCTGCCTCTCTGTCTATCTCTCTGTCTGCCTCTCTGTCTGCCTCTCTGTCTACCTCTCTGTCTGCCTCTCTGTCTACCTCTCTGTCTACCTCTCTGTCTGCCTCTCTGTCTGCCTCTCTGTCTGCCTCTCTGTCTGCCTCTCTGTCTGCCTCTCTGTCTACCTCTCTGTCTACCTCTCTGTCTACCTCTCTGTCTGCCTCTCTGTCTGCCTCTCTGTCTACCTCTCTGTCTACCTCTCTGTCTGTCTCTCTGTCTGCCTCTCTGTCTGCCTCTCTGTCTACCTCTCTGTCTGCCTCTCTGTCTACCTCTCTGTCTGTTTGCCTGTCTGTCTACCTCTCTGTCTGTTTGCCTGTCTGTCTACCTCTCTGTCTGTTTGCCTGTCTGTCTACCTCTCTGTCTGTTTGCCTGTCTGTCTACCTCTCTGTCTGCCTCTCTGTCTGCCTCTCTGTCTGCCTCTCTGTCTAACTCTCCGTCTACCGCTCTGTCTGCCTCTCTGTCTGCCTCTCTGTCTGCCTCTCTGTCTGCCTCTCTGTCTGCCTCTCTGTCTGCCTCTCTGTCTGCCTCTCTGTCTGTCTCTCTGTCTGCCTCTCTGTCTGCCTCTCTGTCTACCTCTCTGTCTACCTCTCTGTCTGTCTCTCTGTCTGCCTCTCTGTCTGCCTCTCTGTCTACCTCTCTGTCTGCCTACCTCTCTGTCTGCCTCTCTGTCTGTCTCTCTGTCTGTCTGCCTCTCTGTCTGCCTTTCTGTCTGCCTCTCTGTCTACCTCTCTGTCTGTCTACCTCTCTGTCTGCCTCTCTGTCTGCCTCTCTGTCTGCCTCTCTGTCTGCCTCTCTGTCTGCCTCTCTGTCTACCTCTCTGTCTACCTCTCTGTCTACCTCTCTGTCTGTCTACCTCTCTGTCTGCCTCTCTGTCTACCTCTCTGTCTACCTCTCTGTCTACCTCTCTGTCTGCCTCTCTGTCTGCCTCTCTGTCTGCCTCTCTGTCTACCTCTCTGTCTTCCTTTCTGTCTGTCTACCTCTCTGTCTGCCTCTCTGTCTACCTCTCTGTCTACCTCTCTGTCTGTCTACCTCTCTGTCTGCCTCTCTGTCTGCCTCTCTGTCTGCCTCTCTGTCTGCCTCTCTGTCTACCTCTCTGTCTGCCTCTCTGTCTGTCTCTCTGTCTGTCTGCCTCTCTGTCTGCCTCTCTGTCTTTCTACCTCTCTGTCTTTCTACCTCTCTGTCTACCTCTCTGTCTGCCTCTCTGTCTCTCTGTCTGCCTCTCTGTCTGCCTCTCTGTCTACCTCTCTGTCTACCTCTCTGTCTGTCTACCTCTCTGTCTACCTCTCTGTCTACCTCTCTGTCTACCTCTCTGTCTGTCTCTCTGTCTGCCTCTCTGTCTGTCTCTCTGTCTGTCTCTCTGTCTGCCTCTCTGTCTGCCTCTCTGTCTGTCTCTCTGTCTGCCTCTCTGTCTTTCTACCTCTCTGTCTACCTCTCTGTCTGCCTCTCTGTCTCTCTGTCTGCCTCTCTGTCTACCTCTCTGTCTGTCTCTCTCTCTCTCTTTCTGTCTACCTCTCTGTCTACATCTCTGTCTGTCTACCTCTTTGTCTGCCTCTCTGTCTGTCTACCTCTCTGTCTGCCTCTCTGTCTACCTCTCTGTCTACCTCTCTGTCTGCCTCTCTGTCTACCTCTCTGTCTACCTCTCTGTCTACCTCTCTGTCTGCCTCTCTGTCTACCTCTCTGTCTGCCTCTCTGTCTGCCTCTCTGTCTACCTCTCTGTCTGCCTCTCTGTCTACCTCTCTGTCTGTCTCTCTGTCTGTCTGCCTCTATGTCTACCTCTCTGTCTGTCTGCCTCTCTGTCTACCTCTCTGTCTGCCTCTCTGTCTGTCTACCTCTCTGTCTAAAACCTCTATCTTTTGGTAATAAAGTCCAGTTTCAGTTCCAGTTTTAGTTTCTCTCCGTCCCTCCGTATCTGTCTCTGTCTCTTTCTCTCTGTCTCTGTCTCTTTATCTCTGTCTCTCCGTCTCTATGTCTCTGTCTCTGTCTTTCGGTCTCTCCGTCTCTCTGTCTCTGTCTCTTTCTCTCTCCGTTTCTATGTCTCTGTCTCGGTCTTTCGGTCTCTCCGTCTCTCTGTATCTGTCTCGGTCTCTGTCTCTTTCTCTCTATCTCTCCGTCTCTATGTCTCTGTCTCTGTCTTTCGGTCTCTCTGTCTCTCTGTCTCTCTGACTTTCTCTCACACATTTCCTTAACATCGCTATTACATACGCGATGAGTTGTGCTGATCATGGCGTTAGGTTGCTTGTTTTACTTTTTTTGTTTTTATTCTTCTCTTCGTTTGTTTCCTTGTTTTTGTTGTTCAGTGTGTGACTTTGTTTCTTTTTGCGTTTTGTGCGTAACCCTATAACTCCAGGAGCAATAGCGCCACAATCTCTTGCTTATGAGGTTTTCTTTCACATAGTTAAATTTTGAAAAGCGAAAAGCAATATTCGATCAATCTACAGTTTAGTAATGATTTCATTTGCACTGGACGATGGTGTGTGTGTGTGTGTGTGTGTGTGTGTGTGTGTGTGTGTGTGTGTGTGTGTGTGTGTTTTGAAGCATGCAGGAGCCAAACCCGTTATTATATTTAGCCATTTCTTTATTAACTTTCAAGCATCAGAGGAGTCGTAAATAGTTTACGAAACACATCCCCTGTACACCCCCCCCCCCCCCCCCCACACACCCACACACACACACACACACACGCACGCCCACACACACACACACACACACACACACACTCACACACACACACTCACACACTCACACACACACTCACACACACTTACACGAAAAGACGGAAGGGAGACAGGAACACTCAGCGAAAATCAAACTTGTTTTCGCACAACGAGACCTGACAGTCGTGACTATTTGCAGAGAGTGATATCAGCCCCGTGGTGGCAGAGAGTGATATCAGCCCCGTGGTGGCGGCGTATGGAATGTCCATTCGTTGTACGGCCACAGATAGCTCTGCCTGTCGCCGTGTCCCCTGGGCAAGGAACCGACAGCTGTGCATGTGATAAATCTTGAAGAACGGACAATGCTCACACCTGATAGTTTGAAAGGAGAAGGGGTGTGTGTGTGCGTGCGTTGGTGGGGGGAGGGGGGTGATTGCGTGCGCGCGCGTGTGTGTGTGTGTGTGTGTGCTTGTGTATGTTTGTGTGTGTGTGTGTGTGTTTGTGTAGGTGGTTTTACCGACAAATGGGGACGATTGTCACTGGAGAGCAGTCAAATGGGGACGCTTCCGACAAACGGGGACGTCCCCATTTGTCGGCCCGTGCGACCCCATTTGACTGGATTTGAGCAGATTGAGCGACCCCATTTGACTGCTTCCTAGCATCCCTGTGGACAAACGGACTGGATTTTCACACAGATTCATACACATATTTTAGCTCTGCACTTTGTGGTCTGCTCAACTAAACCATGTGATTTTTATCATGTGACTTCAAATGACTTTACAGTAACTGCTTTCATCAGAATTCAGTTTCTATTCAAATGCAGTCAAACTAAAACATTTATTTGAATAAAAAAAATAAAAAAAAGTTATTGCATTTAATATATTTTATTCAGAGTATTTTGAAAGAGTTCTGATTATTTGATCACGGTGTTTTTTGTATTAAAACAAAAACAAACACAGAAACATATACATTCCTGTAAAAAAAAAATGATTACAATTATTTTGTTATGAGATTTATTTTAGGTTAATTCGAAGTGTTGTGTCTTTGTCATTTGTTGGTTTGTGCAGTGCAGTTGTTTTGTCAGTTATTCTTCTCTTCATTTGTTCTATCGTCTTTCTTCTTCTTTTTTGTGTGTGTATTTTTGTGTTTTTGTGCCTGAAGAAGACCCTTAGGTCGAAACGTCGCTGTTATTCGTTCCGTGTTCGTCATTTTAACGTGAGTACATTGCTTTTTGGTCTCTTTATTGTTCCCTCTCACGTCCAGTCGCCATTGTTTAATACATGTTTTAATGTGTTTTGTTTAAAACCTATGTATATATTAAGGGAAAAGTCTGGGTTGTGGCACTCGATCACTAGGTGGGGCACTGCCCTTCGCTCCCTGTTACCCGAGTTCCAATCCTCGTGGTAAGGCGTCCGCCCCGTGATCGGGAGGTCGTGGGTTCGAACCCCGGCCGGGTCATACCTAAGACTTTAAAATTGGCAATCTAGTGGCTGCTCCGCCTGGCGTCTGGCATTATGGGGTTAGTGCTAGGACTGGTTGGTCAGGTGTCAGAATAATGTGACTGGGTGAGACATGAAGCCTGTGCTGCGACTTCTGTCTTGTGTGTGGCGCACGTTATATGTCAAAAGCAGCACCGCCCTGATATGGCCCTTCGTGGTCGGCTGGGCGTTAAGCAAACAAACAAACAAACCCGAGTGCCAACAACAATAGGATGAGCATCAGAAGCGAAGATAAAGAGGGAATTTTTTTCTCTGCGCGCGCGCCAGCAAGCAGGATGTCTCAGAACTGAAGCGGTAATAGTATGATCTAATTACAGGCGATGGGTTTATGGGTCACGTGATTATATATATGAAGTCTTCTATCGCGCGCGTATCTCCAGACTCGGACTCAAGGCGCAGGAATCTATTTATGCCGTGTGAGATGGAATTTTTTACACAATACATCATGCATTCACATCGACCAGCAGATCGCAGCCATTTCGGCGCATATCCTACTTTTCACGGCCTATTATTCCAAGTCACACGGGTATTTTGGTGGACATTGTTTTATCTATGCCTATACAATTTTGCCAGGAAAGACCCTTTTGTCAATCGTGGGATCTTTAACGTGCACACCCCAATGTAGTGTACACGAAGGGACCTCGGTTTTTCGTCTCATCCGAAAGACTAGCACTTGAACCCACCACCTAGGTTAGGAAAGGGGGGAGAAAATTGCTAACGCCCTGACCCAGGGTCGAACTCGCAACCTCTCGCTTCCGAGCGCAAGTGCGTTACCACTCGGCCACCCAGTCCACGTGATGTGGGGGCGGAGCCAAACATTGGTTGATACTTACTGTGTTGACATTAGTTCATTGGCCCCGCCCCAACATCATATGACTTACTAATCCATGGGCTATCATTGGTTCATGTTTTTGGCGCTAAACTATCTGACAGGTAAAGAACTATTTTGATGTGACACGTTATTACTTGGTGCAAATACGCGCAGTGTTTAAAACCACTTGGCGGACAGAACTGTGCATTCTCACAATTCGACACTTACTACATCCATAATAACCACACCGTTGATCAATCGCTGAGAAATGGCACAAATGACAGTTGGGGAAAACATTCAGAAGTTGGAATGATCTTACTGAACGGCTGGCAGACTTTTCCAGAAAGAACGATTTGGTGTACGTGGTCAAATACAGTCGTGCTGTTCAACTTGCGAACAAGAATTCAAAACAGCCCTTTCCAGACGAACTGAAGTATGCATACGCAAAACTTGTGTGCAAGTACTCAGGAAAAGGACGACTCACAGGCCGAGGTGCGAAGAGGAGCAATGGGTAAGCGGATTAATATTTAGTTGCTATACTTCTTATGCGTTCTTGTCACAGATAGTAACTCGTATGAATGTTTAATTTTAATATTATTTTTTTTTTTTTAGGTTTACAATGTTTCAACATTCATTCCAGTATCGACTGACATTTTAACGAGTGCGGAAAGTCTGTCTGTCTGTCTGTCTGTCTGTCTGTCTGTCTGTCTGTCTGTCTGTCTGTCTGTCTGTCTGTCTCTCTGTCTGTCTCTCTCTCTCTCTCTCTCTCTCTCTCTCTCTCTCTCTCTCTCTGCGCGCACTTCTTCTTCTTCTTCTTTGTCGGACAGATTTTTCACACAAATGACCAGGAAACCAGATTACGTAAGCCGTGTCAGCTGTACCCTTTGTAAAAGTCAGCGTAGCTCGAGAACGGCATTGAAATATTTTCGGTGTTCTTTACCTTGCCCAAGAAGCAGAGCATAAGAGTATACGTCACACACTCGAGTCAAGGACGTCGTAAAATGGCCCTCGGTCAAGTTTTCACCGAGAACCATTTTATGATGTCCTTAACAATTATGTGTTAGTCGGCTTAGAATATGCGCGCAGGTTTCAAAGTTTTGATCCATTCGATTATCTCAACAGACATCCTTTGATTGTAAAGTTGAATGCGGGCACATGATGGTTGAAAATACTTAACTTGAAAGTTTCCCGCTGTGGTAGATTTTTATGGTGGTTGTCACACAGGCAGCGACGGCTTTACTGGTCGGACCCAGTTGTGCGTTACCTCGCTTTTGCCTTTAATGACTGACTGACTGGCTGACTTTGGGGATTAACGTCCTCTGAGGTAACTAGGATCTATTTGGGAACATTTACCGTGATACTGTAAGAGGAGCAAGAAAAGAAAAGAAAAATGATGATGATGATGATGATGATGATGATGATGATGATGATGATGATGATGATGATGATGATGATGATGATGATAGAAAGAGAGAAAGAAAGAGAATAGTGAGAGAGAGGGGAGAGAGAGAAAAAGAGAGAGGGGGAGAGAGAGGGAGAGAGGGAGAGAGAGAGAGGGGGAGAGAGAGAGAGAGGAGAGAGAGAGAGAGAGAGAGAGAGAGAGAGAGAGAGAGAGAGAGATATTTAGAACCGATTCCAGACGATGGGAAATGCTGTAAAGATACATTTGACGTAAAGCGAGTGACGCAATTTCACTAGATTTTTTCGAACTTTGATCATTTAGATTCCAAGTGAGCGGGTCGGCATTGCACACTCAGAGGATGGGCGGTGCTTTGCTATTCCGTGAAGCACCCACCGACAAAACTAGCTTTTCTGTACTTTTTTTTTAGATAAAGAGAGTATTATCTCGCAGCATTTGAAGTGTCATTCTTTAGAATAAATCACGTTGGTATTGTTGATTTAAATTTGTACTTTGTCTTTTTTTTTCTTCATTTTTTCATTACTTTATTGTCCCATCGCTGGGAAATTCGGGTCGCTTCCTCCCAGTGGAAAGCTAGCAGCAACGGAGTCGCGCTACCCAGGTGTCTGCGTGTTTAGGTGTATTCAGCCACCTGCACTTATGGCAGAATGACCAAGGTCTTTTACGTGCAATTGTGATGACACGGGGGTGGGACATGGCTTCCGTCTCTGGGTCTGCACATAAAGTTGACCCGTGTCCGTCCCGGCCCGAATTCGAACCTGCGACCTTTCGATCACAAGTCCAGTGCTCTACCAACTAAGCTACCGGGCCCCCAAATGTCAATGTTTTGCTTGATAAACAAAAAGGGTCCCTGCTTGAACGTTATAACATTTAGAGGGTCACCTAGAATCCGTCCTGATTGGTCAAAAAGCCATATGAGGCACTGAACTGGTACTAAAATAAAATAATGTGCTGACAAATTTAAGCTTCTTTTTTAATACAGTAACAGGATAGATTTCTCCCCCGAAAACTACAGAAAATTGGCCATTTTGACCTCCATAATGTAACATCTTACAAGTAAGTGTAGTTGGACCTGTCTTTAACGACAGTTTGAAACGAGTTGTTATCGCAATTAAAGAAAGCCGCCGTTGGCTACTCGGGTGGTGTCTTATCGCTTTCAAGAGTATGTCAAGAGGTGTGTATGGGGTGCGCTCAAGCGCAGAAGACAACGTGATTGCATTCGGCTAACTCAGAGCCGTCCCGCCCGCCTGGTACGTTTAGCAGTCGGTATAACGAGATGGTAGTGTATGAATTTTATTTATTGGTGATGTAGAGATAGTACAATGTCATTAAAAAAAAATTCAAAACAAACATGAGTTTAAAGGTTGTGAAAGACAGGTTGTGAACGTTAGTTTGACCGAAACTGGCAGCCGCAAACACATAATAACAAACAATCAATATTATGATAGATTCTGGATAAATAATGTATTATAATGTGCATCTTGTAGGTGATTGTGCTTTTAATAATTTTCAGATTTGTTTTCCCTGTTAATGCTGATGCCACAGTACTAGTTGATTTTTATAGGGAGAAAATGGTTTTGTTTTAAAATGTTCATTATGTACATTGCTTTGTAATTTTGTTAACACATTAATTTTGTGAAACGCCCAGAACCATGTCAGGATTTGCAATACATAAAAAAACTTTATTATTGTTTTATCTTTTTATATTTAGTCAAGTTTTGACTAAATATTTTAACATCGAGGGGGAATCGAAACGAGGGTCGTGGTGTATGTGCGTGTGTGCGTGTGTGCGTGTGTGTGTAGAGCGATTCAGACTAAACTACTGGACCGATCTTTATGAAATTTGACATGAGAGTTCCTGGGTATGAAATCCCCGAACGTTTTTTTCTTTTTTTTGATAAATGTCTTTGATGACGTCATATCCGGCTTTTTGTGAACGTTGAGGCGGCACTGTCACGCCCTCATTTTTCAACCAAATTGGTTGACATTTTGGTCAAGTAATCTTCGACGAAACCCGGACTTCGGTATTGTATTTAAGCTTGGTGGCTTAAAAATTAATTAATGACTTTGGTCATTAAAAATCGGAAAATTGTAAAAAAAAAATAAAAATTTATAAAACGATCCAAATTAACGTTCATCTTATTCTCCATCATTTGCTGATTCCAAAAACATATAAATATGTTATATTCGGATTAAAAACAAGCTCTGAAAAATAAATATATAAAAATTATTATCAAAATTAAATTGTCCAAATCAATTTAAAAATACTTTCATCTTATTCCTTGTCGGTTCCTGATTCCAAAAACATATAGATATGATATGTTTGGATTAAAAACACGCTCAGAAAGTTAAAACAAAGAGAGGTACAGAAAAGCGTGCTATCCTTCTTAGCGCAACTACTACCCCGCTCTTCTTGTCAATTTCACTGCCTTTGCCATGAGCGGTGGACTGACGATGCTACGAGTATACGGTCTTGCTGAAAAATGGCATTGCGTTTAGTTTCATTCTGTGAGTTCGACAGCTACTTGACTAAATATTGTATTTTCGCCTTACGCGACTTGTTTATGATTACTATGACCATTATCAGTATATAAGAGGGACCACGCTTATACCGAAACTGCAATTTAAACAAAATTATTGTTGAAGAAATCAAAAATACATCGAACACATTTCACGCTTTGATTTAACTTATGTTTCCAGCTCGTCACAGACACAGCCTAAGTGCGAAGGCCTGTCTTGAAGCAGAAACGCTTTTGGTGTTCTAGTCGCTTCACACTTTAAGTCAAGTGTCATTCAGTCCGTCTCTCACAATATCACACCTATCCGCGAAAATAGGCAATAGGCCATGATGGGCCATATGTCAGGGAACAGAAGTAGCTCGCTGACTGTCTGATTTTTTTCCCGAGATTTTATTACCTCTCTGGGCCATAAGATGTGGACTACCTTGGGATGGGACAATAAAGTAATGAGAGAGAAAAATCTAATATATTCCTTGACTTTGGGGTAGCGCGACTCTGTTGCAGCTAACTTTCATGTGGGAGAAATAGGCCCTGTCGGAGAACAGAAGTAGCTCGCTGAGTGTCTGATTTTTTCCGAGCTTTTATTACCTCTCTGGGCCATACGATGTGGACTACCTTGTGGTTTGTTTGTTGTTTGTTACGTGTAAGGATTACCCACATGACAAGCAAACAATACATAATTCGTTTGATCTTATCGAGGTTATCGTTCCGAATAAGTTGTTGTATATACTGTAAACATTCCACTTTTAAACACATTTTTAAAACACCTGTTGTGAACACTGAATGAATTACTCTTTTACAAAAATAACACATGAATAACACACACTAAATAATGTTTACCATTTGTGCTACTTTTACCAGTTGAATTAAACAAACTTCACCAACAAAGTATTGCGACAAATTACGCACCCGAATTAAGGCATTAATTCCCATGTCATTTTGTTCAATTTGTCTATGCTACTACCCGTAGTACATGTAGTATGTAGTCAAAATAGTCGGAAAGTTTCAAAGCAAACTAACAAGTCCTTGCTGACATACAGCGCTTTTTCGCATAATGCCCCTCGTAATTAACGCAAAAAACTCCCGTTTTTGACCGCACATACGATCGACACCTGCATCAGAAGGAATAGCATAGAACACAAAATATGCGAGCGTGTGAATCCGTGATTTGTAAAAATGTAAAACAATCGCCCCGCGATTTACAAATCACGTAAATGCGCCGGATATTTTCTTGTCATCTCCAAAGTCAAGGGATCTATTAAATGTTTTCAATAAGGAATCAGAAAGGCCATAATATACATTCCGCTCCGCGCATATCTATTAAAATCCTTCGGCAACAAATTATTGCGACAAATTACGCACCCAAATTAAGGCATTGATTCCTATGTCATTTCGTTCAATTTGTCTATGTACTACCCGTAGTAGCTTACATGTAGTATGTAGGCAAAATATTCGGAAAGTTTCAAAGCAAACTAACAAGTCCTTGCTGACATACAGCGCTTTTTGGCATAATGCCCTTAGTAATTGACGCAAAAACTCCTGTTTTTGATCGTAAATGCGATCGACACCTGCATCAGAAGGAATCCCGTCGCGATATAACCTTCGTGGTTGAAAACGACGTTAAACACCAAATAAAGAAAGAATCAGAAGGAATAGCATAGAAGACGTAATATGCGAGCGTGTTAACCCGTGATTCGTAAAAATGTAAAACAATCGCCCCGCGATTTACAAATCACGTAAATACGCCCGATATTTTCTTGTCATCTCCAAATTAAGTCAAGGGATCTATTAAATGTTTTGATTCTTATTTCATTACTTTTTTGTCCCATCGCTGGGATATTCGGGTCAATTCCCCCCAATGGAAGGCTAGCAGGAACAAAGTCGCGCTTCCTCCAAATCAGGGGATCTATCAGATGTTTTTTCTTCTTTACTTCATTGTCCAATCACTGGGAAATTCGGGGCGTTTCCTCCCTGTGGAAAGCTAGCAGCAACAGAGACACGCTACCTCAAAGTCAAGGGATATATTAGATTGTTGTTTTTCATTACTTTATTGTCTATTCGCTGGGAAATTCGGGTCGCTTCCTCCCAGTGAAAAGCTATCAGCAACCGAGTCGCACTACCCCAAAGTCAAGGGATATATTAGATTTTTTTCTCTCTCATTAGGCCAAAAAAAAAAAATTGTCTGTTTAGGGTAACCCGACCGACCCTATCGATTTAGCGCCGACCCAAAAACTTTTTTTTGATTTCAAAAAAAAAAAAAAAAAAAAAGAGGTAAAAATGCTAAAAAGAGACATTTGGCGTTTCTTTCTCTCCCTTTCTTTCTGTTTTATTTATACGTTAGTTTTGAAACATGTATTCATCAAATATAAGAAGTGAATGTTCAGCCAACATAGCATTTATAAAAAATAAAAAAAAATAAAAAAAATAAAAACCTACCTACCTACCGACCCTACTTTTTTTGGTTATGTTACCCTAAACAGACAATTTTTTTTTTGGCCTTATTGTCCCATCGCTGGGAAATTCGGGCGCTTCCTCGCAGAGAAAAGCTAGCAGCAACAAAGTCGCGATACCCCGAAGTCAAGGGATCTATAAGATGTTTTTGTCATTAATGTATTTTCCCGTCGCTGGGAAATTCGGGTCGCATTCTCCCAGAAGAAAGCTAGTAGCAACAGAGTTGCGCTACCCCAAAGTCAAGGGATCAATTAGATTTATTTAATTCTTTTCATTATTTTATTGTCCCATCGCTCAAAAATTCGGATTTGTTTTCTTTATGCTAAAAATCGTAATATTTTATCTATCGAGTCCAAACCACCCCCACCACCCAGCGTGGACGGCTTCACTGTGTCACAATGTGGATGCAAAGAAAGACAAAAATATCTACTGAAAGAGCACACGCCGACGACGAGCAATATCTAGTAAAACTGCAGACGGGTCACCTGCAGACTCAGCCGTGTGTGTATGTGTGTGTGTGTGTAATCCAGCAGCGTGCTTACAACAACAACAACAACAACAAACACAAATCACACCTAATAAACAATGTTTAAAAAAAAACACAATAAATACCGGTTAAGCGATATGAAACAAATCAGTCAATCTGTCGCTCGAAACAAAAATATCAACACTAAAAACCAGCCATATATGACGTAATGTGAGTAGTTTTGACAGCATCGCTGATCACCTACCTTAATTCTGTTTTCACATATTAATGTTTAAAACAAACATAAACTTTGAAAATAATTCTCTGAGAATGTTAGGACAGTTCCACTCATCTTGAACTCAGGTCAAAAGGAGTTCAGGTCATTCTCTCCCTGACAGGATGCCTTGAGATTCCTTGTCTGGCAAGGAAACCGATTTTTGTGTGTGTGTGTGCATATTTAGAGCTTTTTGTAATGTATTATTGATATAAGCAGATTCGCGATCGTCGATAATGATTTTTCATGGTGTTTTGTCATTTTAAAATTACGAAGGAATTGAAATGTAAGACAGTTTCAAGCGAGCTATTTTTCGCGGCTGTATTTACTGTGCAAACAATTCTAAATATGACAAAAGTGTCACGTGATAATCAACCGTTTGGTTTCGGCGCTCACTGGAGCAGACGATTTTTTCTGTAACCAGTTGACAGAGATGAAACCATATATTACGGTCTCCTTCCGGCAGCAGTCCCAAAATTTCGACTTGTTTTGACCTTAGAACGATGTCTTTATCATAACTGTGAAGAACAGAACGGAGATCACTGTCGAAGTCGGCCAATCTGCAATCATTTTCGTCTCGCGAACACTGATCTCAAATTTAGATCAGTGCTCGCGAAAAACATATGGGAGATAACTCTGTATTCTTTTTTTTATATATAGATTCGCGTAGGACTGTAGCGTCCGGTCAGAGAGACAACTGGCAATAGCCGTGGAGCGATGCTTATCAGAATGAGTTCCACTGAGTCCACCATAATCAAATATAGTGCCGAAAAATTAAAGCTTCTTTTTTAATACAATAACAGGATAGATTGTTCCAAAAAAAACCTACTGAAAATTGGCCATTTTGACCTCCATAATGTAACATCTTAAAAGTAAGTGTAGTTGGACCTGCCAGTTTGAAACTGTCTACCCGAGTTGTTATCGCAATTAAAGAAAGCCGCCGTTGGCTACTCGGGTGGTGTCTTATCGCTTTCAAGAGTATGTCAAGAGTATGTCAAGAGGTGTGTATGGGGTGCACTCAAGCGCAGAAGACAACGTGATTGCATTCGGCTAACTGAGAGCCGTCCCGTCCGTCTGATACGTTTAGCAGTCGGTATAGCGAGATGGTAGTGTATGAATTTTATGTATTGGTGATGTAGAGATAGTACAATGTAATTAAAAAAATAAATTTAAAACAAACATGATTTTAAAGGTTGTGAAAGACAGGTTGTGAACGTTAGTTTGGGCCGAAACTGGCAGCCGCAGTCCGTTTAGACATGTGATCGCAGTTGACAAGTAAGCAATATCTTAAAACATGTCGCGTAGACGAAATTAATACATTCAGTCAACCCTTCGAACTCACATTATGAAAGACAATACGAAGACAAAACTCAATACCTGTGTCGATTTCATACCTGACGGCGACCGCTATCGCGTTCACGCCACAGAAAGCCAGTATAGCGCAGTAGTGTAAAGCGCTTCTTATGAAATTGTGCTTTTTCTATTGTATATAATTTTTTTTCGAGCTTGTTTTAATCCAAACAGGACATTAAACGTTGTATGTATTTTTGACCAAAATAGGACATTTTACACAGATCGAAACAGTCAGTGTTCCTCCGAGACCGCGCTAGCGGTCGAGGTGAACGACTGTCGAGATATGTGTAAATTGTCATATTTTGGTAAAAAAATACAAATAAAATTTATGTATCTGGGTAGAATTTCTTGTAGTTTTTATGATTGAACGCACACAAACATGCACTATTTTGTAGTCTCGGCTGGCCGCCTAAACAGACGTTTTGTCGGCCTCTGACGTCACATAGCTCAAAGAAGGGAAATCCAGTGTTCAATCGATACACATAGATTTGTTTATGGAATCAGAAAATGATCAAGAATAAGATTACATCTTTTTGGATCGATTCATCACATTTTATTTTTAAATACAATTTTCTGACTTTTAATGGCCAAACTCAAAAAATAATTTGCAAGCTTTAATCCTGAAATGCAATCCTGTTGTCCGGATTTTGTGGAAAGTTACTTTTACAGAATTTTAATCAAATGAATCCAAAAATGAGGGTGTGACAGTGCCACCAAAACTTGTACAAAATGCCAGATATTACGTCATCAAAGAAACGTATCCTCCAGTAGTCCAGTAGTTTTCTCTGAATGGCTCTACACATACATACACACAGACCCACAGACCCACAGACACGTACTACGTAGGCCCTACACCACAACCCTAGTCACGATTCCCCATCTAAGTTAAAACATTTAGTCAAAACTTTACAATATGTTAAAATATATATATATATATATATATTTCGTGTGGTCGTTATAGACAAAGTGGTGGACAAGCTTTCATTGGACAGGTTTGATTGCACGATCGGACTAAAGATTCAAACACACCGATTGGCTTCAAGGGAGCCCGGGTAGCTCAGGTTGTGGACTTGTGATCCTAGGGTCGCGGGTTCGAATCTCGGCCGGGGCCCAGATATGTCATAATGATATACTACAACAACAAAAGTTCATGGAAAGATAGAAACGCTTACTTGCGTTGCAACTTTCAAAACATTTAAGAGTAATTCGCAGTCGGCTGCAGGTCGAACATCATGGAAAATTACATATGAAAATCCGGACGAGGAAGTAAACTTTACCAAAACATTATTGCGAGAAATGTCGCGACAAAACTGCCGGTTGTTGTTATTTTTCTACCTCAAATGCACTCGACATCTGCATGAGTAGGAATAGCATAGAACACAAAATACGCATGCTAACTTAACAAGACAACATGTTCTAGGTAGATAATGTTTGACTTTCTTCTCTCATGTAAAAGTTGTATATCATCTATATTGTTGTATCATAACAGAATTCAGACGTTCAAACGATTTCTGAAACAGACGTGTGCTGCCTGCTACATATATCATTAAACAAATCAAGCCAGTGATGTTGAGAAGAAAAAATATCGACAACCAACTATACCACAACGACAACAATCGATAATTTTGCGCACAAAACAAAAAAAACTTTCGGGAAATAGAAGTCAAGTAAGCTGATCAACTGAAAGAAGAATGAATCTGAATACACATATTTTTTCTTCTTTACCCCTGTCTCCACCCCCTGACCTTGGTTCGGCGCGTCGTTAACAGATACTATGATTTGACACGATCGTTACCTCACAGACGACACGACTCGCCGCGTCTACCTCTCCCTGTGTGCTTCTGTAGCGGCATGTATAGGACGAAAAATATTAATTAATTTATTTTTGTTGTTGAGCAACGGTTTTTACGAACACATAGTGTTAAATAAAACCTTGAAAGAAAAATGATTGTTGTGTATGCATGAACCGCGCACAAGTTCTATCACGCCTCTTCTGAGCGGCTCCCGTTCCACCAAGGGCAACATTTTTTTCTGCCAACGATTTATTGCATGAAGAAATCAAGTTGACACCTTCTTCGAGCTTCGTGGTCCGCCAGTAAAGTAGCGCACATACTAAATACATTCATCCATTGGCCCAAATGGTCATGTGATAAACCCAAAGCTCCGCCCACTCCACTCAAAACACTTGACCGCCGCGTCAATGAAATCTTTGCTGGTGTTTATTGGATGGTCTGTTTTGTTACAGGCCGAACGCTGCCCGTCTTACAGAAGGCTCATAAGACCGCGTAAAAGCCATACCACGTTGAAATCAGCGGTTCTCTTCTAAAAGCGTGATTGACATTGTCAGTTAGTCAAGCAAACGAATGCACGCGTTCACGCATGCACACACATTAATATACGTTTGTTCTGCGAATTGTTTGCTTGTTTCTCTATGATTTGTTAATGCGTGCGCGTGTTTGTATGTGTGTTTATCACCAGTCGACATAATTACTGAAATACTCAATTCTTTGGACGCAACAGCACTCTGCACTTTCAAGCATGTACTACATGTACTGTTTTTGTACATGGGGTTAACACACGTTGTTTTGCATAGAAATCTTAATTCGTTAAGCGGGGAATACTTTAAAAAAACAAAACCCACATGTTTTAACGATTCACGTAATGTTGCTTAGCTAACACAACAATTCGCCAAGAAAAATGTACTTAGCATACCCATTCCTAAAACGAGTATAAAGGATCTTAGTTGGAAAAAAAAAGGAAGTTTTGTTTTTGTTTTCTAAGTAAGTCGCCCAAGCGCTCTATCAACTTGGCTAAAAACAAATCTTTGAAAAAAAACACAACTAACTACACACACACACACACACGAAAAAATAAAAGAAAAGAGAAACACACACTAATGTGACATGATATAACTGAGTTTGCTGAAAACTGACGAAAAAGTACAAGACCGGAAAATCGCAAATGATTACGCATAAACTTTTTACAATTTCTTAGAAGCGCTCCGAACAGACACAATCACACACTCACATGCAACTTGGAAAAGCACTTCACTGGACAGTTCGGGTTGCAATTTTGGTTATTGTAATTATGTAACCACACACGTACCATCTGAACATCAGTGTCTAAGTGTTCAGTTATTCACACGGGTTTCATCTGCTTGGGTAATGGATTACAACTAAATAGCACTGAAAAAATTAATTTAAAGAATCAAGAATCAAACGCAAAAGAGATTATCGCCAGAAGGTGAAATCCTGTTTGTATGAAAAGAAATAATCGGCAACGGTAACGGAGCATTTTACAGTTAGTTATTTCAGATGTTTCCAAATTACATCACTGCGAATGTCTCTTGGGCTTCGAAAGGTGGATGTCGCCGGGGAAAAATCACTAAAACGGCTTATTTATTTCTTTATTCGTAAATGAAGTCCTTCCAATACGTATCAATGATTTGGATCACCACCTCAGGTTTGCCTAGGAAGGCGTAATCAATATTTTCAATTTTACGCCGGCAATAAATGTTTACTTTGCGCGTAAAACATATATTAAGAGCGTACAATTCATCAACAGTAATTAAAACAAACAGAAAATCAACAAACTAACTTACAAACAAGCAAAGGGACACGAGAAGAAAAACAAGTCGCGTAAGGCGAAAATACAATATTTAGTCAAGTAGCTGTCGAACTCACAGAATGAAACTGAACGCAATGCAACGCAGCAAGACCGTATACTCGTAGCATCGTCAGTCCACCGCTCACGGCAAAGGCAGTGAAATTGACAAGAAGAGCGGGGTAGTAGTTGCGCTGAGAAGGATAGCACGCTTTTCTGTACCTCTCTTCGTTTTAACTTTCTGAGCGTGTTTTTAATCCAAACATATCATATCTATATGTTTTTGGAATCAGGAACCGACAAGGAATAAGATGAAAGTGTTTTAAATTGATTTCGAAAATTTAATTTTGATAATAAATTTTATATATTTAATTTTCAGAGCTTGTATTTAATCCGAATATAACATATTTATATGTTTTTGGAATCAGAACATGATGGAGAATAAGATGAACGTAAATTTGGATCGTTTTATAAAAAAAATATTTTGTTTACAATTTTCAGATTTTTAATGACCAAAGTCATTAATTAATTTTTTAGCCACCAAGCTGAAATGCAATACCGAAGTCCGGGCTTTGTCGAACATTACTTGACCAAAATTTCAACCAAAACTGAGGGCGTGACAGTGCCGCCTCAACTTTCACGAAAAGCCGGATATGACGTCATCAAAGACATTTATCAAAAAAATGAACAAAATGTCCAGGGATTTCCTACCCAGGAACTCTCATGTCAAATTTCATAAAGATCGGTCCAGTAGTTTGGTCTGAATCGCTCTACACACACACACGCACATACAGACACAGACACAGGCACACACACACACACACACACACATTTAGTCAAAACTTGACTAAATGTAAACAAGTCGCGTAAGGCGAAAATACAACATTTAGTCAAGTAGCTGTCGAACTCACAGAATGAAACTGAACGCAATGCCATTTTTCAGCAAGACCGTATACTCGTAGCATCGTCAGTCCACCGCTCATGGCAAAGTCAGTGAAATTGACAAGAAGTCATTAATTAATTTTTAAGCCACCAAGCTGAAATGCAATACCGAAGTCCGGGCTTTGTCAAAGATTACTTGACCAAAATTTCAACCAATTTGGTTGAAAAATGAGAGCGTGACAGTGCCGCCTCAACTTTCACGAAAAGCCGGATATGACGTCATAAAAGACATTTATCAAAAAAATGGAAAAAAAGTCTGGGGATTTCCTACCCAGGAACTCTCATGTCAAATTTCATAAAGATCGGTCCAGTAGTTTAGTCTGAATCGCTCTACACACACACACAGACACACACACACGCACACACGCACGCACGCACATACACCACGACCCTCGTCTCGATTCCCCCTCTACGTTAAAACATTTAGTCAAAACTTGACTAAATGTAAAAAACAGAGACAGAAATGGGGGAGGGGAGCATATGGGGAGGTGGAGAGAGGCATTACAAAAACTTTCCTGTTGACGAAAGCAAAATGACGCGAAATGAACCCAATGATGGTTTTTTTCAAAAGTAATGTAGTAAGCTTACAAAAGTGTTCTTTTTTGGTTTGTTTTATGTGTTTTCCTTTTAACAGCCGACTGTCGCCCAATTAGGGACTGCTCTACATTATGCAAATGAATATGAATAGTTAATGGTTGAAAAGTGTGAAAAAGAGAGAGAAACAAAGAGAGAAACAGACTGGTAGAGAGAAGATGGAGAGAGGGAGGGAGGGATTCAAAGAACTGTTGCCGAAAGCAAGGCATCTCGAGATAATGGCCTATAACCTGTTCAGGTAAGTATGTTAAAAGCAATTAACCGCTGAACTCATCCTCTCTAAAGAGTACACTTCACACCAATCGCTGAAGTTTTCAAGGGGTCATAGAGTACACACATTGGACACTAGAGAGGCCGTAAAAGGGTCGCGTTGCCATTGGTCAACCTGACCACGTGATCAGCCTCGGCACAAAGCTACGTCCGTGGTCATGGAAACCCTTTCTAGTTCAGTCCTGGCTCGGAACAGTTTTTTTGTGGGTTTTTTTTCCGAACGATGTAGGCGTCTCCCAGGAATTGTTTTGGTTGGCGTGCGGAGCGGAGAGTTACAAATTACTTTAAAAGAAAACACTTTGGTTACTTCTCAGAGTGTTATGTATGGTCCGACTGAGGTGCCAGTAGCGGACGTTTTAAATGGAAACAAATTGAAACAACTTTTACAGCCCGGACTTCGGTATTGCATTTCAGCTTTGTGGCTTAAAAATTAATTAATGACTTTGGTCATTAAAAATCTGAAAATTGTAAAAAAAAAATAGGCCTATTTTTTTTTATAAAACGATTCAAATTTACGTTCATCTGATTCTTCATCATTTTCTGATTAAAAAAACATATAAATATGTTATATTTGGATTAAAAACAAGCTCTGAAAATTAAAATTACAAAAATTATGATCAAAATTAAATTTTCGAAATCAATTTAAAAACACTTTCATCTTATTCCTTGTCGGTTCCTGATTCCAAAAACATATAGATATATGTTTGGATTAAAAACACGCTCAGAAAGTTAAAACGAAGAGAGGTACAGAAAAGCGTGCTATCCTTCTCAGCGCAACTACTACCCCGCTCTTCTTGTCAATTTCAGTGCCTTTGCCATGAGCGGTGGACTGACGATGCTACGAGTATACGGTCTTGCTGAAAAATTGCATAGCGTTCAGTTTCATTCTGTGAGTTCGACAGCTTGACTAAATGTTGTATTTTCGCCTTTACGCGACTTGTTTAAAATCAAGAGTCAAACTGACACAAAGATTTTCACCTTCCATTTCTCTGTAATGGAGGCACGCAGAGGCACGACGTAGAGAGAGCGTCAGATAACCGCGACGTAGGTTTGGGGAGTCGGGTCGGGCACTAAGAGTACAGTTTATTTTTACAGAACTGTACATTAATTATCGCAACAGGTTTAAACAGTTCGCTTTACATTTGATTCTGTCTCTCTCTGTCTGTGTCTGTCTGTGTCTGTCTGTCTGTCTGTCTGTCTGTCTGTCTGTCTGTCTGTCTGTCTGTCCTGTCTGTCTGTCTGTCTATCTGTCTGTCTCTCTCTCTCTCTCTCTGTCTGTCTGTCTGTCTGTCTGTCTGTCTGTCTGTTTTTTGTCGTTGGAATTTGAATTTAAACATATCTTTGAACATAAAACATAATTGTCAGAACGATTTCGAGTGAACAGACTTCGGTGTGTACGAACACAAATAACCCTGTGGGCTGCTGTCACATTTTAGGTTTCTATACAATGAGAAAATAACAAAGTGTTGTTGACTTTTCATGCAAGGAGGTCGATCCTTGCAATTTTGCATATTATGTTTGTTCTCGTATGTTAGCTTAAGACGGGAAAGTCAGACGCAAGCGAAGGGAAATTACCAGATCACGCTCACAAGTGTGTACTAAAAGTCACATCAAATCCAATCTTCGGCCACTGTGAGGCCACTAAATGAGAAACAGATGACAGGCACTCCGCCACTTCTGCTGAAGGACATAGCAGGTACTTGGCTACACTTCACTGCGCCACATGAGTGATTCCATTTTCCGTTCGGCAATCAGTCTGTCTCACGCACAAATTGTCAAGGGTAATTTTAAACTGAGTCTAATTTTGTCAGACACTGGGCAAGTTTTAATACTGGACCTTCAACATTGACGATTGGGGTCTAAAAAACACATTCCTTCCTTATAAACGATTCAGAGAAAATACCCCCCCCCCACTCTATACCCCCACCCCCTTGCATTTTGAAATCTCCTAACATTATCTGAAATTGAAGCTGGCGTTAGAAAGCATGACTGAAACCCCACCGCTGTTAATCTCCTTCTCGATAAAAGAAGATATACACGTATTGTACGGCCGTTTTCTCAAGGCTGTCCAAATGAAGTGCTATCTGAATTTAACTCTTAAAAAAAAAAAGACTAATACGGGGTTTTTTTGTTTTTTTTAATAAGCCACGCCCCGGACTGCGCGCGCAACACATGCAGACGACGCATATATGTGTAGTAAGTTTGTCGGAACTTTGGCGGAGTAATTTGATAGAGTTTTTAGATTGTGTCAACGACTGTAGACGTGATGTAACTTACAGATAAATTATATCTGAGCTTAAAAAAGTGTTTATTTTCAATAAAAATCGGTTCGGGTAGCGATGTGATGTTAATCTAGCAAATCAACAGGGCTACTTCCTAATGGACCGAAGTTCTGTGGGACTGAAGAATCATCAACCGATGTGAACTGCTATTTGTTTAGGTGGTTCAGTCTTTCCCCATCGGCAGCCCTGTAAGCTTACATTTACTGAAAAAATCCTGTTTCATTTTTCTCTTTGAGTAAGAATATTTGTCCGCAGCTTACGGACTAACCCGTTCGATAGTATTACTTGGGTATAAACTTCCTTCCCAGATTGTCTCTGTCTCATCGCAAAATTACACAAACATTTTTCAATTTACAATATTTTACTTTGTCATTTTTTTCCCTGTTCGACGACTCTTCCGACTATGTGAGTGTGTATGCGTATGTTGAATCCGATTACGCTTGTCCGCTAAACTGAAACGTGATCGAAATGACATTCGATCGATATTGACACTAACTAGTTTTAAAAAAAAATGTATTCACACGCATACGCACACGTGCACTTTTGCAGTCCCATGCACTGACCGCTGGTTCTACCTTGTGCGCTTGTCCGGAGTTTTTCTTTGTTTCTTTTTTAATTTGAGGTAATCGATAATAGCGTGGCATGAAATACAATTTTGCGAAAACCCGGTGAAAACATATCGCTCCAATGAATGCTGTCCATCATGTGCGAGGTCGGGAAAAGTGTTACACGTATCGCATGAAAACAAAGAGTGTACAGATAAAACTGAAAAGGAATTAAAGCGGAGAAGTCGGCAACTCAGTCAAACCACCTCTAATAAAGTGACAAATAGTACTAAACTATCGACTACTAAGATTCATTTGATTTTGTAACCAAGAATTTAGTTTTTATATTTAGTCAAGTTTTGACTAAATATTTTAACATCGAGGGGGAATCGAAACGAGGGTCGTGGTGTATGTGCGTGTGTCTGTGTGTCTGTGTGTCTGTGTGTCTGTGTGTGTGTGTGTGTGTGTAGAGCGATTCAGACTAAACTACTGGACCGATCTTTATGAAATTTGACATGAGAGTTCCTGGGTATGAAATCCCCGAACGTTTTTTTCATTTTTTTGATAAATGTCTTTGATGACGTCATATCCGGCTTTTCGTGAAAGTTGAGGCGGCACTGTCACGCCCTCATTTTTCAACCAAATTGGTTGAAATTTTGGTCAAGTAATCTTCGACAAAGCCCGGACTTCGGTATTGCATTTCAGCTTGGTGGCTTAAAAATTAATTAATGACTTTGGTCATTAAAAATCTGAAAATTGTAAAAAAAAATAAAAATTTATAAAACGATCCAAATTTACGTTTATCTTATTCTCCATCATTTGCTGATTCCAAAAACATATAAATATGTTATATTCGGATTAAAAACAAGCTCTGAAAATTAAATATATAAAAATTATTATCAAAATTAAATTGTCCAAATCAATTTAAAAACACTTTCATCTTATTCCTTGTCGGTTCCTGATTCCAAAAACATATAGATATGTTATGTTTGGATTAAAAACACGCTCAGAAAGTTAAAACGAAGAGAGGTACAGAAAAGCGTGCTATCCTTCTCAGCGCAACGAATACCCCGCTCTTCTTGTCAATTCCACTGGCACTGCCTTTGCCACGGGCGGTGGAGTGACGATGCTACGAGTATACGGTCTTGCTGCGTTGCGTTGCGTTCAGTTTCATTCTGTGAGTTCGACAGCTACTTGACTAAATATTGTATTTTCGCCTTACGCGACTTGTTGTTTTTGACGGCGCCATCAATTTAAAAGAAATGCATCTTTTCTGGTTCACATTTAAATTAAATTCTTTTTTAAAAAACCTACCTTTCTTGTTTTTTGATTCACATTTAGATAGTCAGCATTATATCATTTACATTTAACGTATACTGCATCCCGGTATCAGCATGCTTATTATACAATAAAATAAAAACAGCGCTAGCATACCATGAACATAATTAATTTCCTTGTAAATCTGTTTTGCTTCTTTCTTTATTTATTTATTTGTGTGGGGTGTTTTTTTGCGTCTTTATTTTGGGGAGAGTGTTTTATTGTTCCTCAAAAGCACTTTGGTCAATATCCCTTTAACTTTGAACTACCGTTCAGTTTGAGGACAGAATGCAATTCTTTTATTTTTGGACAACAACACTGTTGGGGTTGATGTACAAAATTGATGGTTGACTGATCAAAAGATCAAAATATTGTGTGCGATATCTGTTCCTTTAAACCTTTCGTTTAACCAGCAGGTGACATATGGCATGGCACGGCCCCCGTTTGACCACCCAGGCTCTCCCTCGCCCACTTTGTCCCCGCAAGTTTTTTTGCTACCTTTTCTATATGCACTGTCAATAACATTTTTTGAGGCGAATTTGTCGTTTGCTTGCTAAAAAAAAGATAGTTAATTATCAGATCAGCTTTGTAAAGGAGATACTAAAAACCGCACATAATTATTCAAAAAAAGTCTGATGCGTGGCGACAACTGCCGCTCCGACTGAAGGGCTATTTACTGAAAAGGAAGGTGGGGGGGGGGGGGGTCCTGGGGAGAGGTGGAGGGGTGGTGGGCAAAATGAGACAGAGCCGATACGATTACGATGTGGAGGGGGGGGGGGGGGCAGCAAATGTTTGCATGCACATGGTGGTCAGTAACTTTAGTAACACAAATCGACGTTTGATTTTAATCCCACACAGATGTGTTAATTTTTCTTTTGTTATTTTCTTTTTTCTGTCAAAATGTATAAATGAAAAACGTGACAGGCTGGATAAAATTTATCTGAGTGAAACGTTATTTCTTTCAGGGTCCGCATTGGTTTCTAAAAAAACAATAGTGTTTAATTTTAACTTGATTTCATTTACATGAATTCAAATCAGAAACGAAGAAAATATCATAACCCCGCAATATAACAGTGTCACAGAATCGTGAAACAATTCCGTGAAAACATTCTCTCAATGCTGACAATGTCTTGGTGCGTGGTTCTCACATGTGGTGTCCAGTTGTCCATCTTAGCTAATTTAAATTCCGCGTGTGATGTTTTAAGTGGGCCTATTGGGACGAAGCTGAGTAGATTCGGGATGCGAAAATCAGCAGATTATACGATTTTATGATCCGCGGCAGAGACTATCAAGTGCTCTTGCGTATACAAGAACCAGTCGGTCGGATCGAGTCCAGGTGTGATTTTCGCGTTCTACTTACAGTCGTTTTATCTCAGCTGATAACTCCTTGCCAAATGGTGGCAAAAACGCTCAATGGAAAGTGACATCGCATGCGTTGGGAAGACCGTGGGAAAATATTGAGACCTCAGAATAGGGTCCTACGATTGACCAAAGCAAAAATAATACGACAACACATCATAGTGTGTGTGTGTTTCTGCACGCGGTCTGTTTCTCATAAGACACGCAATAAGCACACCCTGGTCGTAAGGGAAAATAGCCTAACATGGACAACTGCCTGATATGGACCACCTCCTGTTCTGACAAACTAACGGTGCTATAGGTCTCAAAACAATTTCATTCTTTGGATAACTTGCATATATATGCGATATAAACATTTGTAACCACACAATAAGCTAAGCTTATATTAAATGTGGTTATAAATATGTACATCTAGATAGGAATTATTATTTCACCTTATATGTCAAGGTCAGAGAATCGCTTATCCCCTTGTTATAAATGTAAGACAGACAAGATACAATTTTTACCAAAAAAAGAGGAAAAGATACAGCAAAAGAATCAGAGGATGTGACAGAGGACGGGAAGAGAGTTAATTTTATTTTTCAGCAAGCAAGGGGGGGGGGGGGGGGTCAGAGAGACGATTACTGTTACAGACTTGCCAATTCAATGTTCCTGCAGCAGCAATAATTTCATCCAAAATGTTGTCCAAACTAATTAAGCTTAGATTACTCATAATTTATGAATACAAAGAAAAACCTTCAAGAAAGATTCACTCAAACTTGATTAAATCCCCAGATGAAGCATCCGTCGCGTCGCACATATGGAAACATGCGTTCTTTGATATTACTGTTGCGATCGGTTTTGACGCTGCCGCCACCTCGCCGCAACTATCGTGCTGCCATCGCGTCGCGATATGGAAACACAGCTTAAGACTATGCATATAATACTGCTGGTTTTCTCTTCATTCTTCTCAAAATGTCGGTCTCTGTCTGTCTGTCCCTGTTTGTGTGTCTCTCTATCTCTATCTCGCACTAATTTTGTCGGTCGGTCCGTCTCTCTGTCTGTCTCTCTGTATTTCTAGCTCTGTCTCTCTTTTTGTCTTTTTCTTACTCTCTCAGTTTATTAAAACAAAACAAAAACAAGTCGCGTAAGGCGAAAATACAACATTTAGTCAAGTAGCTGTCGAACTCACAGAATGAAACTGAACGCAATGCAACGCAGCAAGACCGTATACTCGTAGCATCGCCAGCCACCGCTCACGGCAAAGGCAGTGAAATTGACAAGAAGAGCGGGGTAGTAGTTGCGCTGAGAAGGATAGCACGCTTTTCTGTACCTCTCTTCGTTTTAACTTTGTGAGCGTGTTTTTAATCCAAACATATCATATCTATACGTTTTTGGAATCAAGAACCGATAAGGAATAAGATGAAAGTGTTTTTAAATTGATTTGGAAAATTTAATTTTGATACTAATTTTAATATTTTTAATTTTCAGAGCTTGTTTTTAATCCAAATATAACATATTGATATGTTTTTGGAATCAGCAAATAATGGAGAATAAGATGAACGTAAATGTGGATCGTTTTATAATTTATTTTTTTTTTAACATTTTTTTGATTTTTAATGACCAAAGTCATTAATTAATTTTTAATTTAATTAAGCCACCAAGCTGAAATGTAATACCGAAGTCCGGGCTTTGTCGAACATTACTTGACCAAAATTTCAACCAATTTGGTTGAAAAATGAGGGCGTGACAGTGCCGCCTCAACTTTCACGAAAAACCGGATATGACGTCATCAAAGACATTTATCAAAAAAATGAAAAAAAGGTTCGGGGATATCATACCCAGGAACTCTCCTGTCAAATTTCACAAAGATCGGTACAGTAGTTTAGTCTGAATCACTCTACACACACACACAGACAGACACACACATACACACACACACATCCCTGCCTGTCTGCCTGTTCTTCTCTCTCTCTTAGGTTACTTTCACGGATTATGCAAAAAAGAAATATGCACGGCTGCTTCACACTTTTCTTGTTTTCTCTCTATTCTCAACCTTTGGTGTCTGTCTGTGTGTCTGTCTGTCTGTTTGTTTGTCTGTCTGTCTCTCTCTCTCTCTCTCTCTCTGTCTCTCTCTCTGTCTCTCTCTCTCTCTCCCCTTCTCTCTCTCCCCATCTCTCTCTCGCCATCTCTCTCTTCATCTCTCTCTCTCTCTCTCTCTTTCTCCCCCCTTCTCTCTCTCCCCATCTCTCTCTCTCGCCATCTCTCTCTTTTTCGCTCTCTTCATCTCTCTTTCTCTCTCTCTCTCTCTCTCTCTCTCTCTCTCTCTCTCTCTCTCTCTCTCTCTCTCTCTCTCTCTCTCTCTCTCTCTCTCTCTCTCTTACAGTCAGCATAATGTATTACAAATGATGGTTTATTCCTGGCAAATTTCGACCAAATGATTATCGAAGATGGTTATGCAAATAAGATGCAACAACGGAAAACAGACGAAATTAAACAGAGACCCCAAGCCCGTGACAGACAGACAGACAGACAGACAGACAGACAGACAGACACAGAGACTGAGACAGAGACAGACAGACTAGACAAGCCGACAAACAAAAAAACAACATGAAAAGACACATGTAGGTGACGATGCTGATCCCAATACCGATGCCGATGCCGATGTCGATGATGATGATGATGATGATGATGATGATGATGATGATGATGATGATGATGATATATCTCTTTATTTCCCTCTCTTGGAGAGTTTGCTGCGTGATAGCCTCTAACCCTATTCATTGTATAACAACGTTAAATCATCATCGTCATCTCTCTCTCTCTCTCTCTCTCTCTCTCCCCCCCTCTCTCTCTCTCTCTCTCTCTCTCTCTCTCTCTCTCTCTCTCTCTCTCTCTCTCTCTTACACACTTTCTCTTTCCTACTCTCTCTCTGTTTTGTTCTCCTTTCTCTGTCAGATTTGTTTTAAACAAACACGTAGGAAAGAAATCTGCAGAGCTGTTGCAATTGTGTCTTTTATCTCTATCTCTTTCTATGATTTTTTTTTCCGGTTTTTGACTGTGTGCCTATCTGTCTGTCTTCCTCTCTCTCGCAGGTTACTGTCTGTCCGTATGTCTGTCCGTCTGTTTGTCCGTCTCTCTCACTCTGTCTCTGTCTTTCTCTCTTATTTAATTACCCCAACTCTCACTCTCTCTCTCTCTCTCTACAATTACAAATACAATTTTTGTATTAAACATGCCCCTCTCCTCTTTATTGGTATAATGTACACAAACCCTTTTCGAATGAAGGGACTTACAAACCAACCACTACATGTATTTAGATGTGTGATGATCTTAGCAATGTCTTGCTTGTTTGATTGATTTTCTTTAACATGTAATGTATGGATTAGAGCATGATGTTGAGAAAGTGCAAGCTGCACTATACCACTTAATTCACATCAATCAACTCGCAATTTACCTCAATGTAATGCATTTTGTGTACATATGTATAATGTGTTTTCACTTTAGTTATCTGTTAAAATGTAGAATTTTAGTTATCTATTTTCTAATTTTTATCTTGTATTTTTTATTTCATTTTTTTAGTTAGTCCCTCTTTAGGGCGAGGGCGAGGGCTGGATGTAAAAAAGCAGACCACTGCTTAATCTACTACCCTCGTTAAATAAAGCATTGTCATTGTCTCTCTCTCTCTCTTTCTCTCTCTCTCTCTCTCTCTCTGTCCCTCCGGTAGCACACATTTTTCGCTCCAGCAATTTACTTGAACAAGTGAAGAAAATGCCTGTCGTTGGACTACCAACTGCTGTGGAAGCTACCTTGACAGGCCTGCCAGCTGACCACTATGTCAAGTACTGGAAAGTCACCGGAGAATGAGAAGGAGCCACAGTCACACTTCAACTGCTCAGCACAGAGAACCAACAGGCCGCCATTTGCCGAGCTAGTCAACGCAACGTAAACAAAACCCCTTCGCAGCTCAGACGTGACAGACAATGATCCCAACAATTTAACAGCAAAGAGGTATGCGTTTCTTCTGTTGATACAGCTGATCGATCATCTGCGAAATCATGCCAGCACAACATCAGGCATAATTCACACAAACACGTACGACAAAGTTCCCGACGTTAGGCACAAACAGAAAATGAGACTACACGCCGGCGAACGCATTGACAGCGAGGCAAGCTGTGTTGTGAACATTGAAGCACGTGAATCACGGAGCCACATTTCATCCAAGCTGACGGAACCTGCCTTGCAGCAATCCGTTGACTCCACATGCGTGGCCACTGACAGTGACAAGGACAGATATTTTACGTCAGAGAGTGATACAGAGGAACCAGTGGAAAAGCAGTTGACTAAAGCTGAAAAGGATGCTTTGGAAAGGGAGTACAGTCTAGGGGAAGTAAAAGCACTTGCTTTAGAAATTACTACGAACCCCAGAACACGAAAGAAAGTGATTAGAATGGTGTACAATGCTTCATCCAAACAGCTGCTTGCAAAATCAGATGACTTCATGTTCACCTACGATTGTACCAAAGCTGAAACATTGTACTGGACGTTATTCAGGGACAAAGCAGACATGAGTTATGATGAATCAGAACGACTGGCATTTATTGAGGAGCCTGCGGATGTGCGACGAACACTGTACCTTATTGAGATAAATCATATCGCCAAGGATTTGCATGCACTGGTTACACTTCTCAGAGCCTACCTTCAGACTTGAACTTTGATTGCTGTTGTATCACATTTACGTATCATTACATGCTGCTTCTCTTGCAAAACTCGTAAAGCACTACTACTATATTTTGCAGCTGATACTGGTAAAACGTTAATACTCTATGATTGTATTAAAACATTATTGTACATAATGCACTGGAAACATTTTCAAACATAATGTGGTTAACTTCTATTTCACCTCAATGAGCGAGGGCGGGATGAAAAAAAAAGTAGTTTAGCATTTCCTATTCTGTTACAGTGTTAAGATAAAGATCAATTCAATTCAATTTAATTCAATTCAATTCAATTCAATTCAATTCAATACAATCATCTCTCCCTCATTCTCGTTCTCATAAATAGGACTCAAACCATACCGGCACGGTGGCCTAGTGGTAAGGCGTCCGCCCCGTGATCGGGAGGTCGTGGGTTCGAAACCCGGCCGGGTCATACCTAAGACTTTAAAATTGGCAATCTAGTGGCTGCTCCGCCTGGCGTCTGGCATTATGGGGTTAGTGCTAGGACTGGTTGGTCCGGTGTCAGAATAATGTGACTGGGTAAGACATGAAGCCTGTGCTGCGACTTCTGTCTTGTGTGTGGCGCACGTTATATGTCAAAGCAGCACCGCCCTGATATGGCCCTTCGTGGTCGGCTGGGCGTGAAGCAAACAAACAAACAAACAAGCACAGCGCAGAGCGATAGCTCTGCGGTTTTTGGACGTCCCCATTTCACTGCTGTACAGCAAACATCGTCCCCAAATACCTGTGTCTGTGTGTCACCGACTTAGTTGCTCTGCAGAGTGTGTGTGTGTGTGTGTGTAATACTGCCTTGCTGCAGAGTTTGTGTTATACCGCTTTGCTCTGCTGAGTGTGTTTGTGTTAATTACGGTCTGTCTGTCTGTATATTCTTTTGTCTGTCCGTCTGTCACTCAAGGGTAAGGGGGTGTCCTTAACCTCTCCTTTGTTGTCTCGGTCTGTCTCTCTGTCTCTGTCTATCTGTCTATGTCGCTCTTTCTGACTCTCTCCCTCTCAGCGGAGATCAAAGCCAATGAAAAACACACATCTCTGAAGCAGTTTTAGCTTGTGCCTCCAAATGACTGCTGTACAACAACCAGACCCCATCTGACTGCTGTTTGGGAAACAGTCCCCAATTCACTGCTGTACACCATTTACGTATCATTACATGCTGTTTCTCTTTCGAAACTTGTAAAGCACTACTTCTATTTTGCAGCTGATACTGGTAAAATGTTAATACACTATGATTGTATTGAAACATTATTG
>NC_090258.1:1868032-1979541 GCF_037325665.1 Littorina saxatilis | reverse complement strand
GCTCAAGCTTGAGTCAAGCTTATGGTGGTGTTTGTTTATTTGTCTGTTTGTTTGTTTGTTTGTTTTTGTTAGCTTGTTTGTTTGTTTGTTTGTTTGTTTGTTTGTTTGTCTTTTGTCTTATTTTCCTTTGAATGGAGGACACTAACCGTGCTGTTTGCGATCCGGAGGTGCGCTCTCGGTATAGCCGAATATACGGCGTGAACTCGATTCTTTGCAGTTTTGATGTTGTTTTTTTGTGTTTTAGACTAAGTAAATCATTCTCCATGGAAAATATTCTCTTAAATACGATTCAAATGAATAATTTAACATTCTTTCATATTTCTATCCAGACCAGGAACGTATATAAACACTATTCCACAATAAAACTAATCTGGTTTGTTTTTCTCCTGAAACTGACGCTGTTTAAAAGTTAACGTGTTAATTCCAACGAAATGCAGACATTTTTCTTATGGCAAAACAGTGTACATTCGCGAAGATAGGCATTGTAAATTAATTAAGGACTATTGTTACCTTTAGCAGCATGGGCGACCGTCCAGGTACCGGTCAGATCGAGCTTGACGAAAGTTGCACCACAAGTGTCAAAAAGCGCCACCACCAGCACCAGCACCACCAGTGCCACACACAGCACACAGGGGAAGACACGCATCACTGACTCCTCTTTGTCCAGTCCAGGGAAACACTGCATGCAGCACATAGATATAAGAAACGAAAGGACTCCTGTTGTATTATACAAAATCAAATGAAAGTCGTTTCTTCATTTCAATGACTGCTGCAAACCTGGTTGTATCAAAAGAAAATAATGTCGAGATATCCGTACAAGCCTACTTATGTGGACAGTTTGTTGTCTTTACCTGATTTCTGCACACAATGGTTGCGTTTCTCAGGGTCTCAACCGCAATGACTCATTAGCTACCTTGGCTGATCCGTTGCGGCAGAAGATAATGTCGAGATATTCATCAATACCTATTCTCGCGTGGAAACGTTGTTCTGTCAAATTAAAAATAAAAGAATGTTTGGTTATTGTTAACAAAACAAAACTTTACAACGTTAAAACGTTAATTTTGGCAGTCTATCTGTTTTTGTTGTTCTGTCAAGCAGTAAAGAATGGCGACGAGTGACAACAGATGTAAGTGACAATTTGCCCACAAACCTGACTTCTGCAAATCTGGTTGTATGCGACAGAAGATAATGACGAGATATCCGTCAAAGCCTATAATCGTGTTGAAACTTTGTTTTGTCAAGCAGCTAAGAATGGCGACGAGTGGCAACAGATGTACTGAAGTGACAATTAATTTTGGTGACAAACCTGACTTCTGCAAATCTGGTTGTAGCGACAGAAGATAATGACGAGATTTCCGTCAAAGCCTATGCTACTCGTGTTGAAAGTTTGTTCTTTTAAGCAGCTAGGACTGTCGACGAGTGAGCTTGGCCTTACACCTGGCTTCAGAAGGATGCTTGCGTTTCTCAGCGTCTCAACAATGAGTGTGTTACTTCAGCATTATGGCTTCAGACACCAAAGTGATCCCACAGTCGAATTACGAACGTAAGTCCCATCGGCCGAAACAAAATATATAGCCTATGTCCCATTGATTTGTTGATGTGTTTTTGTTGTCGGTTTCTGTTGTTTTTGTTTTGTTTTGTTACTTGTATAATCTGTATATCGCTCAAATAATTCAATTTGCACCATTCGACCAATTCCAATACATGCAAAAATCAATGGGCCATATTTTTGAGTCGGCGAATGAATCTGTTTAAAAGACATTCCGCGAATTAGAACAGAACAATTTTTATTTTCCAGTTTCAATGTGTTAATGACAGATGACGTACCCCCCCCCCCCCCCCTTTCCCCTTTTATGTTTAACATGCACATGTACTTATTTTATCCGATGCCATGTGCTTGGTTCTCGTTGTACTTCACATCTTTTGTGTTGCGTCAAATTGAGTGGCTCACGACATTCATTGTATAGATAGGCCTACTTAACCTGTATTATGTTCTAAAGCTGTTGATATCATTGTATATATAGGCCTACTTAACCTGTATTATGTTCTAAAGCTGTTGATATCACACGCGAACGTGTATAGATTTACAACCTTGGTAAGTTTGATCGTGAGTTCCTTACACCACACATTCGTAACACGGGCTGCTCCAAAGCAAGGTGTGTGTGTGTGTGTGTGTGTGTGTGTGTGTGTGTGTGTGTGTGTGTGTGTGTGTATGTATGTGTGTGTGTGTGTGTGTGTCAAGTCAGTCCGAGTCAGTCTGTGTGTATGTGTGTGTGTGTGTGTGTGTGTGTGTGTGTACCGTGTGTGTGTGTGTGTGTGTGTGTGTGTGTTTGAGACTGAGAGAGAGAGAGCGAGAGAGAGAGAGAGAGAGAGAGAGAGAGAGAGAGAGAGAGAGAGAGAGAGAGAGAGAGAGAGAGAGAGAGAGAGAGGGGGGGGGGGGGGGATTCACCGAGATTCATTGAGTGTTCAACCAAACTGACGAGAAGTACTTTCTAAAAGTAGGCAAAGTAAAATCGATCGCTGTCTACATAAAGTGAAAACATGTAGGTTGTAAACATGACAAGTACGTTTCATCATTTCGTCGATTTTTGTTTTATTATGACCTGTAGCTGTCGCACAAACAACAACATTTTTCGTTTGGGATGACTGATGCAGATTGAGACCCGTTTTCTGATGATTGTTGTTGTTGTGGTTGTTGTTGTTTTTCTGTTTTTGTTGTTGTTGTTGTTGTTGTTTTGTTGTTGTTGTTTTGTAGTTGTTGTTGTTTTGTTGATGCTGTTGTTGTTTGTTGTTGTTTTATTGTTATTGTTGTTGTTGTTGGTGGTGGTGGTCTTGGTGGTTTGATTTTGTTCTTGCGTTGTTGTTGTTGTAGTTGTTGTTGTTTGCATCTTTTGTACTGACCAGAGTTATTGTTAGCTAAGTTTCCGTTATTTTACCGATAATACCAACAACAACAAAATAGGTAACCGGTCACAGATACCGGCTGGTTTATCGTTTAACAGATTTTGTTCTACATATTTTTTAAACATGTTTTACTTGATTTGACCGTGGGTAAGCGTCGAATAATGGCGCCTGTTCTTGGAAGAACACGTACGGTTTGAAAAAGACTAGCTAGCGCTACTGCTTCGAGATTTATCTGTGTACTATGCATTCATGGATAAGCCAAACATGTGATGTTCTTTTTTCTCCCCTTCGTTCTGCGTGGCGCCGTGGTTAAGGCAAGGTTGGGTAAACTACCTCAAGTTGTCATATGCCAGCTTCTAAATGCATTTGCACCGGTACCGAGCAACAGTAGCCCTACTCTCTTTGATTTAGGAACGAGGATAATGTCAAATACGATGATCTATTATAGACCATCACTATTAACTGTGTTTGCCTAGTGGGCGTTGTTAAGAAAGCTGACCAGACAAAAATGCTGGCTTTTGTTTATTCGGATTTGTGTGCAAGTCAGTTTACGAAAGAATTTATGAGAAAACAAGAGGCGAAGCCATCAAGGCTCACGTAAGAAATCGACAAACAGTAACACACACACACACACACACACACACACACACACACACACACACACACACACACACACACACACACACAGAAAGAGCCTAGGTGAAACTGTGCAAGAAACGAGACACTAGATCTAGATCTGTCTGTCTGCATGTAGCCTACTTACAGGGACACGACTGCCAACTAGTCTCGGCCCGCTCAAAATAATAATGACCGAGACTTTCAGTACTTCCTTCGCGTGACGTCTAACCCTCTTACGTCATAATGTGACGTCAATGTAATGTGACGTCTTCAAATGTTAGAGTTTCTACCACAGACATACACACGCACGCACGCACGCACGCACGCACATACGCACATACGCACGCACGCACAGACAGACAAAGTTACGATCGCATAGGCTACACTTACGTGAGCCAACAAAAATCCCTCTCGACACAAAAACAATAAACACCCAGGTTGTTGATGTTTGGTATATGTCCAAGTACAGTCGAACCTGTCTAAAGAGACAACCTGTCGAACGAGACCACCTGTCTAAAGAGACCACCTGTCTAACGAGACCACCTGTCTAAAGAGACCACCTGTCTAACGAGACCACCTGTCTAAAGAGACCATCTGTCTAACGAGACCACCTGTCTAAAGAGACCACCTGTCTAACGAGAACACCTGTCTAAAGAGACCACCTGTCTGACGAGACCACCTGTCTAAAGAGACCACCTGTCTAAAGAGACCACCTGTCTAACGAGACCACCTAATAAGGGACTGAGCAAAAGTGGTCTCTTTAGACAGGTGGTCTCTTTAGACAGTTGATTTATATAGTCGTAAAATCGTTGGGGATCATTTGGGGTGGTCTTAATGGGCAGGTGGTCTTTAAGGACAGGTGGTCTCCAGGGCAGGTTCCACTGTATACGGATAGCTTTACTCCGAGTAAAAGGACGGGCAGATCTATCAATGGTAAAAGGACGGGCAGGTCTATCAATGGTAAAACGAAAATTAAAGGGAGGACTCGCTTTTAAAATAAAGTTGAAAATCAGGGTTTAAGCTGTTGCATTAAAGTTTAACTTAGTTAATTCACATTGACTGCCAATCTTAGGTCGTGTGTATTATGCGAAAATGCTTATTCGGCCAGACATCACGAACTTGCTCAGGACAAATTGCGGCCCCTTTATAGTCTCAGTGTTGCTAACATGTTCTCAAGCGTTCCAGTTTATGTTTGCGATGTGAAAAGATTGCTTCAGAGCATGTTTGTGTGATGTTGTAACTTTTTATCCTTAGCGGATTATGACTTTATTCAGTTGATTTAAACAAGTTTATTCAGTAAATTTCATTGAAATATTGCCGCATACATGAAATAAGGAACACGGAGCACAACAAGCTAGGCTTGTGAGCGTACTCTTAAAAGCAAATGAAATTTATTCAGTTATTCTGCAGAAAAACAGAATTGCTGGAGAAAAACTGTTTGTTTCTGCAGCATTTCTGCATAATGTCATCTTTCGCGAGAGCAACGTTTTTTTTCTGCAGTAAAACAGTTTTACTGCAGTAAAATTGAAATCAAGAATGCTGCAGTAAAACGGTGATGTTGTTTTACTGGAGAAAAACTGTTTACACTTTTTCTTCAGCATTTTGGCATTATTCAGTTAATCTGCAGAAAAACAGATATGCTGGAGAAAAACTGCCTTTTCTGCAGCATTTCTGCATAATGTCATCGTTCGCCGAAGCAACGGGTTTTTCTGGAGCAAAACATTTTACTGCAGTAAAATTGAAATCAAGAATGCTGCAGTAAAACGGTGCCGCTGTTGTTTTACTGCAGAAAACCTGTTTACACTTTTTCTGCAGCATTTTGTACTGGCTCATTATAATGTTGGAGCACGCGAGACCCCTTCTGTCGAGAGATGGACTCATCCAGAATTACCAATAGTTGTGCGTGACACGAATGTATTTTGTCTGTCTGACTTCCTTTCCGTCGGAAGTTCAAAGTTTCAAATTTGAAATTGTTCACGTTCGGCCGCCATTGTGAAGTTGAATATAATGCCCTTATGCTACACGCCTTCTGATTGGTACACTGCGGAACAAACTATTATACTATCACAGGGGGCGACGAATACAAACGCTACTTTACAAGGTCGTTCGTTTTTCTCCAGAAAAACTGTCACAGACTATTCTGAAGAAAACGTTAGTCGCAATAATGCTGCAGAAAACCAAGTAAACATTATGCTTCAGAAAAACTGTTTTACTGCAATAAAAAAAACGTTGCTTCGGCGAAAGATGACATTATGCAGAAATGCTGCAGAAAAGACAGTTTTTCTCCAGCATTTCGATTTTTCTCCAGAATAACTGAATAATGTCATAATCCACCAAGAGCCAGTACAAAATGCTGCAAAAAAAAATGTAAACAGGTTTTCTGCAGTAAAACAACAGCACCGTTTTACTGCAGCATTCTTGATTTCAATTTTACTGCAGAAAAAAACGCTGCTTCGGCGAAAGATGACATTATGCAGAAATGCTGCAGAAAAGAACGGGTTTTCTCCATCATTTGTCTTTTCTGCAGAATAACTGAATAAAGTCATAATCCGCTAAGGATAACTTTTACCTCTGCTTCTGTCACTACTGCACCTCTTCTTCCTCTTCTTCCTCTTCTTCCTCTTCTTCCCCTTCTTCCTCTTCTTCCTCTTCTTCCCCATTCGTTAATGTAATGATTAGGCCAAATGCAATATATGTTGGTTTCGGGTAACCCGACCGACCCTATTTTTTCCCGCGGCGACCCTAAAACTTTTTTTTCTTTTCTAAAAAAACCCCACCAACTCTTGCCACATTTTGCGAACCATACATAGACTAAGGGAAGTAACCTCCTTTAAAATCGACTAAATTTAAGGGGGGGGGGGGGGGGGGAAGAAAAAAAAGCCGACCTACCGACCCTATCTTTTTTGGTCACGTTACCCTAAACCAACATATATTTCTATTTGGCCTTATCATAATCTCCCCTCTCTCTCTCTCTCTCTCTCTCTCTCTCTCTCTCTTCTCTCTCTCTCTCTCGCTCTCTCTCTCTCTCTCTCTCTCTCTCTCTCTCTCTCTCTCTCTCTTGGCCTGTCTGACTTAATAAGTCATAACACAATTAAAAAAACTCTCCGCATCTGATTACAGCGATCTGCAAATTATCCGGCCTCTAAAAGCCACGGTAAGAAAGCCCTCTTTCGTTTAAACGCGCATCGTGCTCGCGCTGCATACTGTTACACAAATTGTGAAACTGTCGTTGATTTACATCGTGCAATTCTCAGTGCTGCTTTTTACATTTAGTCAAGTTTTGACTAAATGTTTTAACGTAGAGGGGGGAATCGAGACGAGGGTCGTGGTGTGTGTGAATAGAATAGAATAGAATAGAATAATCTTTATTGCCATGAAACACACAGTTTATAAGGCACATAATTAATTAACAAAGAAACTGTAGTAAAAGAAAACATCACCGTTTTTTGAAACATTCGTAAACAAACTGTGCTAGCTGGGTTTGTAGTTTGGGTATTTGTAATATTTAGCTGGGAAGAGTGTATTGGCCTGAATAGGCTATGCTTGATATGAATTTTTCTCTAATGGAAGTATATTTGGTGCATTTATCCAACAAATGTATTTCATCCTCTATCACATTACATTTTTTGCATAATCTGTCATTTACTGGTGTATTTAAATGTCGACCCTTTTCAATTTCTAAATCGTGTGCACTTATTCTTAACTTTGTTAATGCTTTTCTGTGATCTAAATTTTTTACCTCATTGATATAAGATTGCAATTCGTATTTCCTCGAGTCTGTTACTTTTGCGTAGAATTTTAATTTTGAACTTCCTTCAGACTTTTTATTAATCCAGAATTTTATGAATTTGCATTCTAATTTCTCTTGTATGGCTTTTTGTAACTTTTTAGAATTAAATGTAGATTGATTTTGCCAGACATGATTAAATCCTAATTTATCTACTGCTTGTTTTATGAAATGTGACCATGAACTTTCCCGTGACGGATCTAATAGTGATAAATATGCTTGATATATGTAGGAGTCTTTTTTTAGTCTCTAGTATATGAGCCCAATATTTTATGCATTGTGATAATATTCTCAATCCTATTGGAAACCGTCCTAGTTCTGCTAGCACTGGAATTTTCATACTTTTCTTATGCGTACCAAGAATGAATCTGCAAAATCTTATATGTGCACTTTCATGAGGGCATTCCTTGGAGATGCAACATTGAAAAAAGGCATCAATGTCGTCAAATATATGTGTATTTTTTATAATGTATGGAAACCATACTTCTGCGCCGTAACAAATAATTGGGGACACTAACAAGTCAAATAAATTTAAAATTGTTTTTGTTTGAACAAGACTATTTCTGAACGCTTTTCGAAGAGAGTAAGCTGCTTTGTTTCCTTGTTTGCTAAGATGCTCCTGGGCAATATTTAAATTTCCATTTTGGTTGAACACTATACCCAAATATTTATACTGGTCTGTTCTTTTGATAATACAATCTCCACATTTAAATATTGTATTTATTTTGGGAAGACTACGACAAAATATTACAATGTTCGTTTTTTCAGTATTTATTTTTAATCCCCATTGTTGACAGTATATATTTAAGTAATCTAATTTTTGTTGCAGACCTAACTTTGATTTGGATAGCATTACTAAATCATCTGCATACATTAAACATGATATTTTTGTTTTTGAGTTTATATCAATGTATGGTGAATCAAAATCAGGTATATTTGTAGTGAAGTCGTTTATGAAAATGTTGAACAGTATAGGACTTAATGTATTTCCTTGATGAACACCTTTTCTGACATGTATACTCATTGGACACTCTTGATTGTATTCAGTTCTAATGAATGAATTTGTATACATATCTTTTATTATATTGAAACAGTATCCTCTTATCCCTAGTGTATATAGTTTAAGTAGAAGTGCTTCGTGCCATACATTATCAAAGGCTTTCTGAAAGTCTACAAAACATGCATACATTCTTCCATTTTTTAATTTTAAGAGATCGTCTACAATTTTTTTTAATACGAAAATTTGGTCCGTAGTTCGATATCCTTTTCGGAAGCCTGCCTGTTCTTTCCTAATTATGTTATCATCTTCTAAGAATTTTGAAATCCTTGAATTCATTACTTTGCAGAATAATTTACTAAGATTACTGCTCAAAGTAATACCTCTATAATTGCTTGGGTTAAGAGGGTCTCCCTTCTTATAGATTGGTATGCTTATACTTGATTTCCAATTTTTGGGATAATGTCCAGTAATTAATATTAAATTAAATAACTTTGTTAAAATATGTACAGTTCGATCTAAGCTTGCTTTAATAATCTCATTTGATAGTTTATCTGGTCCTGGTGCTTTTTTGTTTTTCAATGACTTACTTTCAATTTTAATTTCTTTTCCTGTAATTGGGTTATCTAATGTGGGTATATTATATTGATGAGTACTCTGTTTTAGTTCCTCTGACACTTCCTTACTTCTTTGTTCTGAAATATCTGGTTTAGTTCCGATTAAATTTGCTAAGTGATTTAGCCATTTGGTTGGATTTATATTACATTTATTATTATTTCTGTCATTATCACCCATTGATTTTAGGTCTTTTAATGTTTTCCAAAGTTTATTTGGATCATTATTGAATTGGTCATTTAATATTAAAACTAATTTATTTCTATATTCTCTTTTTTGTTTCTTTATTAGAGAATTATATCTTTTACGTACACTATAATATTTTTGACAAAGTGAGCTATTAAATGGATATCTGTTCAAAGCGTTTAATATCGATTTTAATTCTTTTCTTTGTTGATAACAATTTTTGGTAAACCAAACTTTGTTTCTTTTCTTTTTTCGAATATTGATTTTCATTTTAATCTGTTTCTTTAGGCTATTATTTGCAGCATTATTTAATATGTCTGTAAATTTATCTGTGATATTATCAACATTGCTCTCTGTGTAACTGGTTTTGCTTATTACACGGGTTTGTTCTATCTCTAATTCTAAATCTTGTAGTTGTCTATTCATATCGGGAGCACTGAGAGCTTGCATAAGTTTTTCATATGAACTGCTGTCCCATTGGTACGTCTCTTTTATACTTAGTTTTTCATTAATATTGTATGATATATTTTGATTGTGTTGATATCTCATTCTTTTATAAGTATTATCTTTATTTATTAATGGGAGTCTGATTTTCATTTCCAATGGGCAATGATCTGAATATACTTGTAAATTCTTGACCCTCATGCTTATAACGTCCTTAAGAAGGTCATGGGAACATATGAAATAATCTACCACACTACAACCTTGGGGTTGATAACAAGTGAATTTGCCTTGTATGTCTCCTAGTATTCTTCCATTGAGAATGTGTATATTGAAATTATTGCATAAATCAACTAATCGTCTACCAAATTTGTGGATCACCTTATCCATTGAACGTCTGCTAAATATATCATCAGAGGAATAATCAGGGGGCAATGTATATATGTTATTGATATTATCATGTTCTATGTAATCTTTATATTCCCCAGATCTTGCATTGAAATCACCACACAGTACTATTGATCCTTTTGCAGACAAGTCATCAATGTCATTTTCTAGATCCTCCCACATTTGAACTGTATTGTCTTTACCGAATGACGAATGCTCTGGTGGTAAGTACACACATGCGAGAAACACATCATTGTGACCAGTATCTGTCATTATTTGTATCCAAACTATGTTGTGGTTACTTTTGGGTAAAATTTTCACATTGGGTCGAATTGAATCTTTGATAAATAAGGCAATCCCTCCCGATGAGCTTCCTGCTTTCTTTCTTTTGGGTCTAATAAAGTTGATAGGTCTTCCAAATCCTGCTAAAAACAGTGATTGTTCTTCCTCTTTAGTAAGGTGTGTTTCCTCTATAAGTACAATGTCATGTTCTATTAAAGAACTTGAGACTTTCTCTACATGTAATTTGTTGATTAAGCAGCCATCTATTGTTCCTTTTATCCCTTTAATGTTCCAGCTCAATATTGATATTTGTTTGCATTTGTTCATTGTTGTCTATGTATTTTAGTATGGCTTTCTCTGTCTAAAGCCAATGTATCTGTTGGCCTGCACAACGTATGGTGCGGTCTGTTCTTCTTCAAGTTGCTGTTTCTGGTATCTGTTGTCTTCTCTTTGGTACTCATGCTTGTTGAACTGCCCATTGTACGATGTGTCTTGTTCTGTTTCCAATCTTGAATTCTGGTATGGGGTGTCTCCTCTGTAGTAGGTGTATCTGTCATACTCTCTATTGAAGTAATTCCTGGGTTCTGCCCCATTCTGTGGAGTCGGGTAATGGTTATCTTCTCTGGAGTACCTAGATCTGTTTTGATGCCCACCAAATGATCTCTTTTGACCCTCTCTGAAGTCAGCGTGTCGATTGTACTGCCTGTTGTATGATATATATGTTCGATGTTGATCCCTGTAGTCGGTTTGGTCATCTTCCCTGGAGAACTTCCATCTGTTCCAGTGACCATCAAATGATCTCTTTTGATCCTCTCTGAAGTCAGCATAACGGTTGTACTGCTTGTTGTACGGGATATGTTGCCGATGTTGTTGTTGTTCCCTGTAGTAAGTTTGGTTATATTCTCTAGGGTGCAACGATTTGTTCCGATGACTGCCAAATGATCTCTTTTGGTCCTCACTGATATCAGCGTGATCATTGTACTGCTCATTGTACGAAACACGTTGCCGTTGCTGTTGTTGTTGTTCCCTGTAGTCTGTTTGTCTCCATGGCTGGTTTCTCTGGTTCGGAAATGACTCTCTTCTTTTGTGATCTGGTTGTTTGCTCCAAAGAAGGTTTTCTAGATGGTAGCCAATATTTGTCGCGAGGATTCCATCTCCCCTTCTATTCGGGTGTATTCCGTCTCTTTGTAGATGTGCAGCAACATTTGCGTTTCTAATGAAAGAAATGTTCATCTTTGATTGGAATGCAGCTTCCATCTTTGCATTGATAAGGTTCGTGCGAACATTCATGTCCCTTGAGGCTGTTGGAACCACCTGACTTACAATGATCTTCGTTTGGGGAAAATTTTCTTCTGCTGTCTTCACACAGGCTTTCAGTTTTTTTGAGGGTGTTGAGTTGTCTACTTTTGCATCATTCACGCCGACATGAATGAGAATGGCTTCTGGTTTTTGTTTTATTGACTTTATTTCGGCGAGGCAGTCATCAATATTACTTGTTTTCTTTTTTGTGACGTGCAATCCAAAACGGCGACCCATTCTTTCAGGGTCTACTCCATTGAGAATGGAATCATGAAGGATGTACACTGATGGTAGGCTTTGTTCCTTGTTGTTTCCATCCTTTTCTTCTTCTTTTTCTTCCTTACTTGAGTTTTCATCACTTTCGCTGTCTTCTTCTACTGATGACAATGACAATGTCGACAATGATGAGGCTGGCTGTGAAGATGATCTACACGCCTGTGCCGAGTTGGAAGCATTTCCCCTACTTTCTTTGGAGGTATTTTCTCTTATTTTACCTGATGCAAGCGATGTTTTGGTCTTTTGCCGAGACGAGTTTTTTCTCTGAGGTGTTTTTTCTGCCTTGCTATCTTCAAGTGTCATTTCCTCTATTATGACGTCAACTTCTTGTTCTATTTTTCGGGGCTCTGTTGTTATTTTCAGTTTGTCGCTGCCTCCTTTCATTTTCTGCTTTCGACCAGGACTATGAGGTGAGTCTTGTTGTTCTGTGCTTTGATTTTCTTCCCAGTTTTTCTTTCGTTTTTTTGAAGATTCATTGAATGCAGTCAGTAGTGTCTGATTCATGTCCCCCAACATCACTTCATTCTGTGATCGCGTTTCTTCAAATCTCTCGGAGAGATAAACCATGGCACTTTCGAGATGTTGAAGGCCTTTGTGAAGATCTTTGGCCTCATTTGTGAGTTGGTCAAGAGGACCTTTTATTCCATCTGAGTTGGTCGAAGTTTTGCTTTCTGTGGCGAGAACGCTTTCGAATGGAACAACCCTCTCCACTTCTTCCATTATTTTGTCGTCCAGCATGATTTCCGTGCAATATTCGCAGGTAAACTTTCGTTGCGTTCGTGCAAATATCGCTATCTGGTAGCCCGGTAATTTGGTATCTCTCCAGAAAACTTTGTTCCTGCAGTCAGAACAGGTCAGTGTTCTTTCTTTTGGATCTTTCTCGTCGTCGTAGCAACCACCGTCGCTCATTTCCTTTCGATCGTCTTGCGTGTTGATGGTGATGTTACTGTTACTGTTAGGGACCGCCGCTGCAGATGAAATCTCCTTCACCTCCGTTTGATCTTCAAAATCTTCCCTTACGTGTCCCTCTCCTTCAAATAAATGTGGGTTTTGAATTCCGGCGAGATCCATTGCTCTTTGAGCCGCAGCTAACGTGTCATAGCTCTTGTGTGTCGCCTTTGGAAAAGAAGTTACAGACTTGCTGGCTTCATTCCAGGTGTCAAATATGCCTATTCGTCGACCCACACTCACGGCGTAATACTTTTTTTCGCTGTTATTTTTCCTTTTCGACTTTTTTGAACGTGCCATATTTCATTTGGTAGGACAGTTTTTGGAGAAATTCCAACCTTCCGCCATCGGAAGTGACGTGACCTTCATTAAATGATTAAACATGATAAGCTGTGTGTGTGTGTGTGTGTGTGTGTGTGTGTGTGTGTGTGTGTGTGTGTGTAGAGCGATTCAGAGAAAACTACTGGACCGATCTTCATGAAACTTGACATGAGAGATCCTGAGTATGGTATCTCCAGACATTTTTTAATTTTTTTTGGATAAATGTCTTTGATGACGTCATATCCGGCTTTTCGTGAAAGTTGAGGCGGAACTGTCACGCTCTCATTTTTCAACCACATTGGTTGAAATTTTGTAATCTTCGACAAAGCCCGGACTTTGGTATTGCATTTCAGCTTGGAGGCTTAAAAATTAATTAACGAGTTTGCTCATTAAAGTTGTCATTAAAATCGAATTTTCGCAAACAGATTTAAAATTGAGTGCATCGTATTCTTCATCACATTCTGAATCTAAAAAATATATACATATGTTATGTTTACTCTTAAAATGTGATCACAATTAACGAAAATAGATTAATTAGTCTTACGATTAAAATTTAAGAAATTGATCCAAAAATGATTTCATCTTATTCTTTATCATTTCCTGATTCCAAAATCATATAGATATGATAGGTTGTATTCAAAACAAGCTCAGAAAGTTAACAAGAATACAGAAAAGCGCGCTTTCCTGCTTAGCACAATACGCTACCGCGCTAATCTGGCGTGTCAATATTACTACGTTTTGCACGTGGGAGGTGAGCGATTTACTTCACGCGGGGATTGACGAAGCTGTACTGTCTTGGTGAAAAAATACAGTGCATTCAGTTTCATCCCGTGAGTAAATGTAATCATCCTGATTCCAAACACATAAATTATAAATTATAGATATGATATGTTTGGATTAAAAACACGCTCAGAAAGTTAAAAAGAAGAGAGGTACAGAAAAGCGTGCTATCCTTCTCAGCGCAACTACTACCCCGCTCTTCTTGTCAATTTCACAATCATCATGGTTGACTAAATGTAGTAATTTCGCCTTACGCGACTTGTAAAAATACTGGAGTCGCACATTGTGACCCCATATGTACCCATCACTCACTCACCGTCACGCACGCACGACACACACACACACACACACACACACACACAAACACACTCTCACTCAGTGTTCAGTATTGTAAAAGTCATCATGGAAACAAGTTAGATTACTCTTGTATGTAGCTTTTACAACTCTACTTCTAGCCCTATGGCAATAAAGTATTTGTAGGTATTTACCTGTTGGACTGGTTTGCTGACCAAACCAGGCAACCAGCTGTGAACCTTTTTGTGTTAATCATGAATCTTGTGTTGCATGCTTTTTTCGTTATATTGAAATGTGAACTGGTATCTGATTCAAGATTTTACCCTGAGTTAGTTAGAATCCCTCACTTGATAGTCAGACATGATAGGGAGCAGTTGGGTGTTATATAGGCCTTCATCACACTGATAAGGTATGTTTGTTACTTGTATTGAGTATAGCCTGTTGAATTTGCGTTGTTATAATTTAGAGCAAGTTATATTTTGTGTTAATTGGAATTGTATTAAGTTTATATGTGTAAAAGTACTTAAAGATGAACTACGTAAGAATGTAGAAATGTTTAGTGTTGCTATTTCATATGTTCATGGACTTAAGAGCCTGACTGACATTATTTGAACTATGAATTTTATGCACTGCTGTTTTCTATTTATTATTGTAACGTTTATTTGCCTTCTGTTCTAAAGAATAATTGTAAACAAAAGGTCATTCTATTTATTTGAATTATTTTCTGGTCTAGTGTTGGTACTTAGCATTGTTTTTTTTGTTGTTTACAGGGTCTCTTTTTTTAGTCCACGCCATACTACATAGCTGACAGGGTTCCACATCACGTAGAATTAAGGGTATAATACCCTTTGACCATCCAAATCACGTACGAGATGCTCTCTGAAGAGGTATAAATACGTAACTGTTTTCTTCCAAAGAGGTAAAACAAGTCGCGTAAGGCGAAAATACAACATTTAGTCAAGCTTTCGAACTCGCAGAATGAAACTGAACGCAATGCAATTTTTCAGCAAGACCGTATACTCGTAGCATCGTCAGTCCATCGCTCGTGGCAAAGGCAGTGAAATTGACAAGAAGAGCGGGGTAGTAGTTGCGCTGAGAAGGATAGCACGCTTTTCTGTACCTCTCTTCGTTTTAACTTTCTGAGCGTGTTTTTAATCCAAACATATCATATCTATATGTTTTTTTTATAATCAGGAACCGACGAGGAATAAGATGAAATTGATTTTAAATTGATTTTGAAAATTTAATTTTGATCCTAATTTTTATATTTTTAATTTTCAGAGCTTTTAATCCAAATATAACATATTTATGTTTTTGGAATCATAAAATGATGAAGAATAAGATGAACGTAAATTTGGATCGTTTTATAAAAAAATATTTTTAATTACAATTTTCAGATTTTTAATGACCAAACTCATTAATTAATTTTTAAGCCACCAAGCTGAAATGCAATACCGAAGTCCGGCCTTCGTCGAAGATTGCTTGGCCAAAATTTCAATCAATTTGATTGAAAAATGAGGGTGTGACAGTACCGCCTCCACTTTTACAAAAAGCCGGATATGACGTCATCAAAGGTATTTATCGAAAACAAGAAAAAAAACATCCGGGGATATCATACCCAGGAACTCTCATGTAAAATTTCATAAAGATCGGTCCAGTAGTTTGGTCTGAATCGCTCTACACACACACACACACACACGCACAGACACACACACACACATACACCACACACACACATACACCACGACCCTCGTCTCGATTCCCCCTCTGTACGAGTCAAACGCTGAAAGGGTATACATACATGTATGTAGCCTTTGCTAGTTTACAAGCAACAGCACGCAGGCCGCCTGCTCTACTGAGACCACAAAAGTACACGCCGTGTTCGTGCCACTCTGTCGACACTGACACGCCGTGAAGCAGAGATTCAAAGAATCCAGACACAGCCATCGTCAAACGCTGAAGAAGTAAGGTTACAGTTACATTCGTTCTTTGAATTAACCTTAAAACAAATCTTTATGAACGACACATTGGACCTCGAAAAATAAAAGTACATGTAGCTTGTTGAGAGTGTCGGTCCCCGAGCCTTGAGGCTCTGAAACCGACTCGTCGGTTCTGTAAGGTACTTTACAGTATTCACCAGTTTAGGAACATGAAACTGATACGGAAACAATGCAGTTGATATTTATAGTCAACTCAAACAGCTGTTCACATGTTCTTCTGAAGTTCAGCTTGATCTCGTTCTCGACGGTAGAGGATTTGATTATAAAGCTTTTGTCTGATTTATTCCAATACGGAACAAATATTCTCAAACGGATCAGGTATAATTGGTAGTGGCGGCTTAGCTTCAAGTCGCTCTGAATTTTTTCTCATCCTTTTGATACACGTGCGTTCTGCATCTGCATGGGTAAAGCTAGGATTCCATTCTTACGGCTGCGGTGCGGCTCCGGCGACGGCAGCGGCGACGGCAATTTGAAAAACATTGATGAAAGAAGGGATGACCCCATTCACACGGGTGCGGGACGGCAACGGCCCGGTGTGACGTTTTCATCTTTCGCCGTGTTGATATTTCGCTTCTCGGCCTCGTTGATCTAGTATAAACTCTACATTGAACAAAAAAACACCCTTTGATAGTACTGATGAGCAATCTTGTGTACCTTAAATTCATGGGGCCAAATTTGTCCAACCAATTTGTTTTATTTAACTTAGAAATTTGATTCATCCTAAAATGTCGTCCTTCTTACTCAAGGGACGTAACCACTCAGTACACGTTTTCGAAGAATTCGATTTTGGGGGTGAAATCTATTAAATGTTACCACCAATTTTCTTCACATGCAAGAAACTGACATGCTTTTTGTCCATAAATAATTTCACTTCTTAATTTTACCAGGAAACATTTCAGTCTTGAGTATATGTCGAGGGGGAAATATGTACACAGGCGAAAGATGAAATCGTGACACCGGCCTGCGTGCGTTTTTTCAAGAAAGCTCCATGTAGCTTTCTGGACTGCCGTCGCCGGACGCCGTCTGGTATTTTGTACGAGACGAGACCAATGTGGAGCCATGGCGGCATTGGCCAGGGGCGGACGAGGGGGGTGGGGGTGCACAGGGTGCAGGTGCACCCCCCCCCCTCCAGCAAAAAAATTTTTTGTAAAAATTTGGAAAGCTGATTCTATGACCATTTCTAAGTTCAAATGGCACCATTTTGCTTCTTTGGGCCAAATTTTTTCCGGGGGAGCATGCCCCCGGGCCCCCCTAGCAAATTCGGGCGCTTCGCGCCCATCACATTCACTTTCGATTCAAAGTGCACCCCCCCTTACAAAGCAACTGATCCGCCCCTGTTGGCGGCATTGGCGGGAAGAGAACATATATCCGGACGACGTCGCCGTTATATACGGTTCACGACGATGCGTTTTTCTCGCCAGAGCCGGATGCCGTTGCCGTCGCTGGAGCCGCACCGCAGCCGTAAGAATGGAATCCTAGCTTGACACCGGCAGAATCCAAAACTTTGGCTTAGTAACCGACGGTTCACTGCATGCACGGACGTTCAGGGGGAGAGACCTCAGCAATGTGCAGTACTTCGCAGTTCACCCTTTGGCCGTCAGGGCTGACTGCAGCAGAGGTTTTCAAGCAAATAGAACTAGAACTAGAAGGTAATATTCAAATTGACGAGGATGAAAGTGTTGTAACTTGTATTGAAACACACTGTTACGTCAGATGGACTTCCGGCTGAAAGGAATCCAGGATAAGCATGCCAGTTATTTTGTAAGGGAAGCTCTGGACATTTTTTATAATAATATTCGAATCATTCGATTCGTTAGACTTACCGAGTGACACTGACAACGTCCCTTGAACTTTGAAGTCGAATGTCAAACGTCGGGAACAAAGTCAGATGACCAGTACTGGCTGACACAACAAGCTTGTCTGCTTGAACAGTGCATGCGGACAAACATGTATTTCAAAATGAAAGGTGCTTTATTGTTCATTCAATGCTTCTAGTCTACTTCTAGTTGTCTTGGGCACTAGAGGGCGGGTTATGATTTTTACTTTCTGTGGCCACAGTGGACTGGAAGTGGAACCCCCTACCGGCACGGTTGGTCTAGTGGTAAGGCGTCCGCCCCGTGATCGGGAGGTCGTGGGTTCGAACCCCGGCCGGGTCATACCTAAGACTTAAATTGGCAATCTAGTGGCTGCTCCGCCTGGCGTCTGGCATTATGGGGTTAGTGCTAGGACTGGTTGGTCAGGTGTCAGAATAATGTGACTGGGCGAGACATGAAGCCTGTGCTGCGACTTCTGTCTTGTGTGTGGCGCACAATATATGTCAAAGCAGCACCGCCCTGATTTGGCCCTTCGTGGTCGGCTGGGCGTTAAGCAAACGAACAAACAAACACCCCCTCCCCCCCCCCCCCCCCCTTTTGAGACCTGATTTTCTCCGGATCTTAAAAGTGGGTTCCACTGTAATACACATAGCATTTCACTTACAATGTTTCAAATAAATGTCATTACATCTGTTTGATAGAAACTAAAACTCAAGAGTGTTCCAATTAACAATGTAATTTTGAACTTCAAACTCAAGTCTTTGAGTTTGAAGTTCGAAGTGTGCATACTTCCGTAGACTTTATTTTCATTCAGTCATTGTCAAGTTTCATAATTTCTAAATTAGTAATTACTCGGACTGGTCAAGCAAATTTACTTTGCCAATCGTTAAGGGGAATTTTGTGATGTCTGGCCTTTCTTTCAAATATATAAATTATGTTCAAGATCCTGATAATGCATGCAACAAGGCGTGTTCGCTAGCCCTGATTTAGTGATTATGTGATTTTGTGCAGGGGTGCTGAAGAAGAAATAACGTGTCTTTTCCACAGTGGTTTTTGTTTGTTGATAAGTTGCATTGTATCTTTGCAGGTTTGGTGGATGCGCAGCGGAAGTTTGGAACTGTCACTGCACTGGCAGGGGCAGCAACTCCACATGGCATTGCGCCCTTTGACGCTGATGTCTTGGTCTTGCCACTCGGACAAAAGTATTCCTCAGCACAGAAACAAGGTCAGTAGTAACCTGTAGTGCTGATGGGGTTTTTTTTTTTTTTTTTTTTTTTTTTTTTCTTTCTTCTCTTTTTATATTTAGTCAAGTTTTGACTAAATATTTTAACATCGAGGGGGAATCGAAACGAGGGTCGTGGTGTATGTGCGTGTGTGTGTCTGTGTGTCTGTGTGTCTGTGTGTGTGTGTGTGTGTGTGTGTAGAGCGATTCAGACTAAACTACTGGACCGATCTTTATGAAATTTGACATGAGAGTTCCTGGGTATGATATCCCCGAACGTTTTTTTCATTTTTTTGATAAATGTCTTTGATGACGTCATATCCGGCTTTTCGTGAAAGTTGAGGCGGCACTGTCACGCCCTCATTTTTCAACCAAATTGGTTGAAATTTTGGTCAAGTACTCTTCGACGAAGCCCGGGGTTCGGTATTGCATTTCACCTTGGTGGCTTAAAAATTAATTAATGACTTTGGTCATTAAAAATCTGAAAATTGTAAAAAAAAATAAAAATTTATAAAACGATCCAAATTTACGTTTATCTTATTCTCCATCATTTGCTGATTCCAAAAACATATAAATATGTTATATTCGGATTAAAAACAAGCTCTGAAAATTAAATATATAAAAATTATTATCAAATTTTTTTTTTCGAAATCAATTTAAAAACACTTTCATCTTATTCCTTGTCGGTTCCTGATTCCAAAAATATATAGATATGATATGTTTGGATTAAAAACACGCTCAGAAAGTTAAAACAAAGAGAGGTACAGAAAAGCGTGCTATCCTTCTTAGCGCAACTACTACCCCGCTCTTCTTGTCAATTTCACTGCACTGCCTTTGCCATGAGCGGTGGCCTGACGATGCTACGAGTAAAATGGCATTGCGTTTCATTCTGTGAGTTCGACAGCTACTTGACTAAATATTGTATTTTCGCCTTACGCGACTTGTTTTTTTTTGTATACATGTGGTTTTCTACAATGGACAAAATCTTGCATCTTTAATGTTGGTTATTGTCTTACATATGTCTGTGTTTGGGTTGACTTAGGTGTTGTTTGTGGCGGTGTCATGATGGAGTTAACATAGTAACAATCACAATAAGTAAGAGGAAAAGCAAATTGTAAGCGTGCTAAAGTTTTCTTAGTAACAGTTCTCTTTTCATAGAAGTGGTGTTTAATGTAACAATGTAAGTTCCGCCTTTACCCCGGTACCGTTCTCCTTTTAGCGAAACGAAAGAAAGAGGGGGCGGTGAGGGAAGCCAGAAAAGAAGTATATGATACACTATTCTACGTTTCGTATTTGTTTCTCTTTGTCAAACATTATTATAATATCAGTGGGAGTTCCGTATCTATATTTGCTTATGCACATCTTTCCTATCAAAATCAAGTGATTTATATATTTGCATTTTATTGAGTCAGCACCATTGATAGTGCTGATGGGTTGTGATAGTCGGTAGACTTCGAGGGTTACACAGGTTTCTCACTGTCAGTTAACACCTTATATTTCTGGTTTGACAATCACTTGGCCACTTTACTATCTTTAGGCCCAGAAAAAAAATTCCCCGACTGACCCTAAGTTTTTCTTTTAACCCTAGAACTTTTTTTGACCTTTTGAAAAATAAACAAGTTGCGTAAGGCGAAAATACAACATTTAGTCAAGCTCAGTCGAACTCACAGAATGAAACTGAATGCATTGCATTTTTTCCGCAAGACCGTGCATTTGTAGCATCGTCTGTCTACCGCTCGGCAGTGAAATTAACAATCCAGAAAAGCGCGGTAGCGGTTGCGCTGAGGAGGATAGCATGCTTTTCTATATCTCTATTCTTTTTAACTCTCTGAACGTGTTTTTAATCCAAACATATATCTATATGTTTTTGGAATCAGGAACGGACAAGGAATAAGATGAAATTGTTTTTAAATCGATTTTGAAGATTTAATTTTAATCATAAATTTTATAATTTAATTTTCAGAGCTTGTTTTTAATCCGAATATAACATATTTATGTTTTTGGAATCAGAAAATTATGAAGAATACGATAAACGTAATTTTGGATCGTTTTATTAAAAAATAATTTTAATTACAATTTTCAGATTTTAATTAATTTTTAAGCCTCCAAGCTGAAATGCAATACCAAAGTCCGGCCTTCGTCGAAGATTGCTTGGCCAACATTTCAATCAATTTGATTGAAAAATGAGGGTGTGACAGTGCCGCCTCAACTTTTACAAAATGCCGGATATGACGTCATCAAAGACATTTATCGAAAAAATTAAAAAAAGGTCTGGGGATATCATACCCAGGAACTCTCATGAAAAATGTCATAAAGATCGGTCCAGTAGTTTACTCTGAATCGCTCTACACACGCACACACACACGCACACACATACACCACGACCCTCGTCTCGATTCCCCCCTCTATGTAAACAAAAAGTTATGCATGCTTGGTCCGGACATGCCAAAAAATGTTGATGATCTAGAATAACAAAAATAACCTATCCAAACTTAACATTACACCGAGGGGTGACTCAGATCCGGTGTCACGAAATTTTCTTTCGCCGAAATGTGTTGTCGCATTTGGGTTTTTGCGCATGCGCAACAATGCGCTAAAAATAGAACGCAATCTTTCAACGCCTTAAGACGAAATTTTCTGTCGCCGAATTTTGTTTTCGTATTTGGGTTTTTGCTTAACCGATGTTTCGGAACTAAGCATTCTGATAGTATTTTAAATTTTCCCATCAAGATTATCTAGACCATGAGTACCAGATTGTTTTGAGCATATCAGATAATGGAAGACTTCGCTCACAGATAACAGGGGGATGTCTAAATTATGTGTAATATTTTTTGAAACACAAAACTGTTTCAACCTGTCAAGATTATTCTGTTTTGATCTATCATTTGTGATTATTTTTTCAACAATAGAAGTGAAATGAATGTTAAGATCATCCGCAGGTACATCAATGACAGAAGATTTTACGGTTTCTTTACGTGTCAACTGGTTGATCACTTTCCAGATGGCTTTTGAGTTTTGTTTCGTATTTGATGTAGCGAGCTCACTGTAATATTTGTTGCGAGCAGCACGTTTCATGGACGTTACTTCGTTTCTCTGCTTTCTGTACTCTTCTTCTCTGCCATTACGTTTAAGAAAATCGCGGTGATTCATCGCACATTGAATGTCGTGTGTAAGCCGTTTTGGGTGTTGCTGCACACGAGAGGTTCTGAATGGTGCATGTTTATCATATACTTTTATAAACAAGTTGTACCATAATTCAAATGCTTCATCGGGGTCAGTATGATTATAAATTATTGAAAAATCTGTACAACTTAAATCAGAAAGGAATGATTCTTTATCAAGTTTTGAAAATAGCCTATAAGTTATGAATGTATGCTTTCGTTTCGGGATTCTAACCCCTTTTTTCGACCATGTGAGGCATATTGGAAAGTGATCACTACAACCAATACTTGGAACTGAGGTTTCAATAATGTTAGCCTGGGTTGACACACATATATGGTCTATAAGCGTAGATGAGGTAGCTGTAACTCTTGTTGGAATCGTTACTAATTGTTGTAAATTATGATAATGAGAGTGTGAGAGTGTGAGAGTGAGAGAGAGACAGAGAGAGAGAGAGTGAGAGAGTATGTGTCAAGGACAGATTGTAAGACCTATCTTCACCCGTGGGTATTAAAATGTCTGACCCCCGCACCCCGTCATCGCTCTCTCTTTCAACTAATGGGTAGAGTACAATAACCATACAAACACAATACCTGTTGAGGAATATTTGCAGTTCCTCACAGCAAGCAGCTCGGAGTTTACAGTGCCATCTGGGCCTTCAATTCGTACAAGAATTGGATACCGCTGCTCCTCTGTGTCCTGGCTTCCATCAGTGGAAAGACTAAAAGGGGACGTCTTCATTCGACTAGCCAAGTTAGACATGTGGATGGCTGACATTTCCTTTACCATGTCAGTAGCTTTGTTGCGGCAGCATTTCAAACCTAAAAACAAAATTAAAAGCGAATAAAAATCCAAAGTCAGATTTAAACTTCTTAAGTAGGCCTACTGTAAAAATGGGTGTCATTAAACTCCGATACACGACTTTCCAAAATATGACTCTTTTTGTAAGTCAAATGCAGGAATGCACAGAAAGTATACCGTAATACGGACAAGACCAGAACATCGTTTTACAAATGCAAAACAGGAGAGAGAGACAGAGACAGAGACAGAGAGAGGATCGTGCTTACCTTTTGCAATTTTTGAATCAGGAAACATTTCCTGTACTGCACTTTGCAAAGAATCTGCTGTTGAAAATGGCAGGTTGTGTTGCACTATCAAGCTGCACATCATGGCTTCTGCTCTGGTCACCATATCTGTATCATTATCGTCATGCTTCTTAACAAAGCCCGTGATGGCTGGCTTTTTTGTTCAGTTTGTGCTTAGCACCAGTCACATGGCGGGAAACATCATGGCCACCACCATGGGCCACGCTGAAGTGCGATTCGCATGCCTTACAAAAAGCGTATTGGTCTCCTTTGGTGGATTTTACGATCTCCGGGTTTTCTTCAGAATAGCTGGACTTCCAGCACTGTTGAGCCGTTTTTTTCTTCTTTGGTGTCCCCTGTCCACTATCTGAATCTCCCACTCTTTTTTTCTTTCCCATGTTGAAAGTTTCACAATTGCCTGCCGCAAGGAACGGTACTAAACTGACAAGCCGAAGCGTCAACGACTTTTGAGAAAACGCACACTTCCGGTAAATCAGAAAACGTCTTTTTAGCGTAACGGGAAGGTTCAAAACATCTTAAAACAGAAAAAAAGTTGAAAAAATTTTTTTAGTATCACCGGAATTTCGGAATTTTAATCGAAAATCCGTACGTCCGTATTCTGCATATAAAATCGGAGCAATTACGGAAAAATCGTAGATGTGCACAGGTCTGGACCAGTTCTTCCTTAAATGTTATTCTACTTAGTTACACTATGCGACGACATTCAAATCGCACTCATTTACTCACTTTAGATTCCCAGGAAGAAAAAGATCACCAAGCCCGCGTGCGTCACGAAATACACGTACAAGTTATAGACGCACCCCTTAACGCTGGAGAAGGGTACACTCAAGACGATTACAGTACATTCACAAGTTATCTAGATCTTTCAAAATAATTTCCTGTCCCTCCGACAGTACTTAGTTACACCTATTTTCTTGTCAAAAAAATCAAAACAAAACAAAATTAAAAAAAACACAAACTTTACATTTATCAACAACTTGTTTCTTCAATAAAAATATGAAATGTAAACTAGAACAATAGGTAAATCAAAACAACAGCAACATTTCAACCCGTCCCAATATGGAACACTGGAGAGGCAGTAAAAAACAATTCTATCTACTTCTGATCTAAAAATAACTTACACAATACATACGTATATGACGATGGACAAAAGGCAAAATTGGTTAATTTATTCTTTTAAGTTTAACTCAATTTGAGTTAGGAACTCATTAATGACTCCTTCAAAAAAAGGTTAGCGTTTACGGCCTTATGAAAGGCACAAACTTGGGGTCACCATTGTGAATGAATGCAAATGCGCTAGTACGCTGTCATACAGGAATCAAACACAACTCCAAATGTAAGTTCCCTCCACTGTATTAATCAGTTATGACAGCATACACACAAATACACGCAATCATGAACATAAAGGTTAGATACTCAAAAAATCCGGTACTCACAGTTTTGTAGCAAAAACAACTAGAGATGACAATCTCGTACAATTGCGCTGTCAAAACTCTCTACTCTTCAATCAGGTAAAGAAATACAACCAGTCTGTTACCTCATAGGTGCACGATATCTATTTTAAGTGTAACGACTCACGGCTCTTGTATAGTCAAAAATCACCGTCTACTCTGTCTACTCTGAATCTCTTCTTTCCTCTATCTCTGACACTATCACTGACGTGCAGAATTGGATGACAGAAAACAAACTTCAGCTCAATAGCAACAAAACTGAAGCTATCCTAATAGGCACTACATCCAAACTCTCCAAAGCCACCTCCGACTCTCTTCAACTCTCTGACTCTTCTGTCCCTCTGTCTTCTGCTGTCAAAAACCTCGGAGTCACTCTAGACAACACCCTTTCCATGAAACAACACATCTCTTCTGTCTCTCGCACCTGCTACTTCCAACTCCGCCGCATCGCCACTATCCGCAAATACCTCACCACAGATGCTACCGCCAAACTGGTCACTTCCACCATTCTCTCACGTCTTGACTATTGTAACTCTCTCTTGGCGGGTCTTCCCTCTTCTTCTATCTCTCGTCTCCAACGCATTCAAAATAGCTCTGCCCGTCTTGTCCTACGAAAGAAAAAGAGAGATCATATCACCCCCCTCCTAAATCAGCTCCACTGGTTGCCCGTTCCTGCCCGTATCACCTACAAAATCAACACTCTCACCTACAAATGCCTCCATGGTCTCGCCCCTGCCTATCTCTCCGACTCTCTTTCTCTCTATGTCCCTTCACGAACACTCAGATCATCTGCCGACTCCCTCAAGCTCAACATCCCCCACACCAAACTCAAAACAGCAGGTCAACGCTCATTTTCTTTCCAAGCACCTAGCCAATGGAACACACTACCTCTCCCCCTCCGCCAACAACAGTCCCTCGAATCATTCAAATCTGCACTCAAGACATTCCTTTTTTCCAAATAATCCATGCATTCTACACTGCCCACCCCATCCCACCCTGAATAACTGTACATATTTTAATGTTTGATGGTGTGTGTGTGTGCTAGTGACTTTAAGTCTCCGTGTGTGTGAACGAGTGTATGTGCGCCTTGAGTCGCCTGTTGGTGAGATATGTGCGCGTTATAAATATTCGTATTATTATTATTATTATTACTAAATATTCTGTATCTCTAAGTAATCAAGTTCTTGTAGACATATTTTAATTCTGGTCCTACACAGAATCACACAGCTTCTATAGCCGTACACTAGTAACTATCGCCCAGTGACCTCTAGGGTCCAACTATACGGACACAAAATAACCGTGCTCTAGCGTCTATAAATCCCGTCGAATCTCCGCTAGGCGAGCCAATAGGTAAGATAATTACGGCGACTTCTCAGATCCTTGGTGCCGTCATCTGGTCGCTACCTTCCTGTCTGACCGGTTATACGACGCACTGCACAACATAAATAGCGGACATCTTGTCTTAGATACCTGTCTGCTATGTTTAAAGTTAGTGTTAGTCGATTCAACTTATGCGATAAACATTAACGATACTCAAATGCTTATTCCATTTACCTGTTAAGTGCTCTACTCGGGCTTCCTTTCTCCCGGTCGATTCCCGTGACAACCCCTCCCTGTCGCTGGACAGTGGTTAAGTGTAACTATACTTTCGTTGCGATGTACAAAGTCAACTCTCTCGGCCAGTGAGTTGAATTCACAGAACATGCCATGCAATTTTCTACGTCGCGCTACTATCTCTGGTTAGCGCTCTAAAAGCGTGGAGGCTATCACTATAAACTTTGCCTGTCAATGTTATTCGTGATTTCCTTCACAACTGAAGAGACATAAAAATATAACTACCAACCAACCATACGACACGCCCGTCTCAAATAGCAATATCAGCTGAAGAGACATAAAAATAGAACTACCAACTAACCATGTGACACGCCTGTCTCAAATAGCAATATCAGCTGAAGAGACATAAAAATAGAACTACCAACCAACCATGTGACACGCCTGTCTCAAATAGCAATATCAGCTGAAGAGACATAAAAATAGAACTAACAACCAACCATGTGACACGCCTGTCTCAAATATCAGCTGAAGAGACATAAAAATAGAACTACCAACTAACCATGTGACACGCCTGTCTCAAATATCAATATCAGCTGAAGAGACATAAAAATAGAACTACCAACTAACCATGTGACACGCCCGTCTCAAATAGCAATATCAGCTGAAGAGACATATAAATAGAACTACCAACCAACCATGTGACACGCCTGTCTCAAATAGCAATATCAGCTGAAGAGACATAAAAATAGAACTACCAACTAACCATTCGACACGCCCGTCTCAAATAGCAATATCAGCTGAAGAGACATATAAATAGAACTACCAACCAACCATGTGACACGCCTGTCTCAAATAGCAATATCAGCTGAAGAGACATTAAAATAGAACTACCAACTAACCATACGACACGTCTGTCTCAGATCCGTCGCAATATAACCTTCATGGTTGAAAACGACATTAAACACAAAATAAAGAAAGTCCGTCTCAAATAGCAATATCAGCTGAAGAGACATAAAAATAGAACTACCAACTAACCATGTGACACGCCTGTCTCAAATAGCAATATCAGCTGAAGAGACATAAAAATAGAACTACCAACTAACCATACGTCCATCTCAAATCCGTCGCGATATAACCTTCGTGGTTGAAAACGACACTAAACACCAAATAAAGAAAGTCCCTCTCAAATAGCAATATCAGCTGAAGAGACATAAAAATAGAACTACCAACCAACCATACAACACGCCCGTCTCAAATAGCAATATCAGCTGAAGAGACATACAAATAGAACTACCAACCAACCATGTGACACGCCTGTCTCAAATAGCAATATCAGCTGAAGAGACATAAAAATAGAACTACCAACTAACCATTCGACACGCCCGTCTCAAATAGCAATATCAGCTGAAGAGACATATAAATAGAACTACCAACCAACCATGTGACACGCCTGTCTCAAATAGCAATATCAGCTGAAGAGACATTAAAATAGAACTACCAACTAACCATACGACACGTCTGTCTCAGATCCGTCGCAATATAACCTTCATGGTTGAAAACGACATTAAACACAAAATAAAGAAAGTCCGTCTCAAATAGCAATATCAGCTGAAGAGACATAAAAATAGAACTACCAACTAACCATGTGACACGCCTGTCTCAAATAGCAATATCAGCTGAAGAGACATAAAAATAGAACTACCAACTAACCATACGTCCGTCTCAAATCCGTCGCGATATAACCTTCGTGGTTGAAAACGACATTAAACACCAAATAAAGAAAGTCCGTCTCAAATAGCAATATCAGCTGGAGAGACATAAATATAGAACTACCAACCAACCATACAACACGCCCGTCTCAAATAGCAATATCAGCTGAAGAGACATAAAAATAGAACTACCAACCAACCATGTGACACGCCTGTCTCAAATAGCAATATCAGCTGAAGAGACATAAAAATAGAACTACCAACTAACCATGTGACACGCCTGTCTCAAATAGCAATATCAGCTGAAGAGACATAAAAATAGAACTACCAACTGACCATACGACACGTCTGTCTCAGATCCGTCGCGATATAACCTTCGTGGTTGAAAACGACATTAAACACCAAATAAAGAAAGTCCGTCTCAAATAGCAATATCAGCTGAAGAGACATAAAAATAGAACTACCAACTAACCATTCGACACGCCCGCCTGAAATAGCAATATCAGCTGAAGAGACATAAAAATAGAACTACCAACTAACCATTCGACACGCCCGTCTCAAATAGCAATATCAGAATGACATTGCAAAGCTCTAGCTTGAAAGGTTATAATACACCTACTGTGCAACACTGGTACTTAGCAAAATGAGTAAGCCAGCTGCAAAGTAAATAGCAATTAAGTTCCAAACTCAGATGATGTAATGTTATCTACCCATTTACTGTTAAAATGTGTGTGCGTGTATAGAAAGCTGTTTAGCTCAAATCCATTACACGTGCAATAAATAGTTCATACATGTGCTGTGCATTATCATTTTACAAGATTTGAAGTACTTCTTCTTCTTCTTGTCGATCACTCAGGAGTGAAATGCGTTGCACTGTCGTTACGCGCACTTTGGCCCAGCGCATCCGTCTTCAGCAGTGGTTTCTTCTCCGAATTTTTCTTGTCGTAGGAGACTTGCCGTCCATGGCTGCAGAACGTCCCCCGTCCTTGGTTTTTTGTCTGAGTGATCCTTCTCATACCCCATTAGCCTCGGAGAGATGGCTGAATTAGTCTGACCTCTACCCTTTGACCTGTCCAGCTTGGGTGGCACTACCAGGAGTTTACACTCCCGCTGGCATAGCTCTCCGGGTCATCGAGGCACTCACACCACCACACCGCGCTAAGGAATCAGCCTTGTGGTACCAGAAGTGAAAGTAATTTTTAGAATCTTCTTTTACAGTGATAGATCTGAACGTAAACGGTCTAAAACGTAGAACTTGCCATGTGAAGTGAAAAAGAAAATAACTGCATCTGTCTCGAATAGCAGCTAGCATCTGCTGAAGGGACATTAAAACCCAAAAACCAACCAACCAACCTGTGCATTATCAAATATCGTTTGGCTTAGTGCTCACCCCAACCTCCTCCTCATTCAAGACAACTCCGGAGGCCAGACTGCTGATGGGTTCAGTCGATTCTCTCTCCAGTGCTGGTCAACCGAATATTGCATGAGTTTGCAGGTATTTTCCACTGCGCAAGTGCCCTCAGTGTATTAGAGAGAATCTGAAACAAAAAGGAATGTATATACCGACGTCCAAAAGAAACGCGAAAAACAGTGTCTAGTGTCATTTATTGCCTAATAAAAAAATCGTACAAAAATTCAAATTTCATTATTGATGTCCAATTTTTGGTAGAGTAGAACACTGACTTATGGTCCATAACACAGTAAGGTTGCGGAGACGATGCGTTATTAGCGCTTAACAGAACAGTCAATAGCATGTGGTGCTGTGCCAAAAGGTCGTTTATGGTCACTTGTTATTTTCAAATAAACAGAACTTTGACCCTTGTTAACTTTTTTTAAATTTTTTAATTTTATTCTGAGTAGGGATGTTATAAGAGATAGTGGAGACAGATTCAGCTTTTAACTTCAAGCCAATCCTGTAAACAAATATATATATATCACCAAATTGTGGAGAAAATCAACCCCGAAAAGTGCAAGATTACCTGTGACCAAAAGTGATCCCCCACAAGGAAGCTCAGGGTTGGCAACAAACAGTCAGACTGAGCGGGTCTGATATATAACGTCTGCTTATCTTATTTTCACAGCTACAATGTTGTTTTTTTTAGGTATGACGTGAAAAATTACAGGAGACAATTTGGATGACCGATTGCAACGCCCTGTGTCCTTTTCGTCATGCAAAACGAAAAGTTCGTCTGCTGTCACCTGCCAGCGTATGGCTACAAAAAATGGGTGAAAAGGAAAGGCAAACATGATTGGTCGTAAAATAAAAGAGTTTGGCTTAAAGGCATATGTACGCGCTCCCGTGTTTACAAAGTGTAGTTTGCCCACAAGAAAAATGTTCATTCAAAATGAACAGCGTCGATGCAATGTCCACCAAAGATTTATTTTGGGAAGTGTTAAAAGGTTAGGGTCAAAAGTCAATGAATTGCATGTTGTGCTGGATATATAAATTGTTTATTTCAGTCAATGCTTGCTATGAATTGATCAAACAGCCACAAGAAAAAACAAGTCGCGTAAGGCGAAATTACTACATTTAGTCAAGCTGTGGAACTCGCAGAATGAAACTGAACGTAGTCCGCCGCTAGTGCAAAAGGCAGTGAAAGTGACGAGCCTGTTTGGCACGGTAACGGTTGCGCTGTGCTTCATAGCACGCTTTACTGTACCTCTCTTCGTTTTAACTTTCTGAGCGTGTTTTTAATCCAAACATATCATATCTATATGTTTTTGGAATCAGGAACCGACAAGGAATAAGATGAAATAGTTTTTAAAACGATTTCGGAAATTTAATTTTGATCATAATTTTTATATTTTTAATTTTCAGAGCTTGTTTTTAATCCAAATATAACATATTTATATGTTTTTGGAATCAGAAAAGGATGAAGAATAAGATGAACGTAAATTTGGATCGTTTTATAAACAAATGATTTTTTTACAATTTTCAGATTTTTAATGACCAAAGTCATTAATTAATTTTTAAGCCACCAAACTGAAATGCAATACGGAAGTCCGGCCTTCGTCGAAGATTACTTGGCCAAAATTTCAATCAATTTGATTGAAAAATGAGGGTTTGACAGTGCAGCCTCAACTTGTACAAAAAAGCCGGATATGACGTCATAAAAGACGTTTATAAAAAAAAACCAAAAAAAACGTCCTGGAATATCATTCCCAGGAAGTCTCATGTCAAATTTCATAAAGATCGGTCCAGTAGTTTAGTCTGAATCGTTCTACACACACACACACACACACACACACAGACAGACACACAGACACAGACACACAGACACACACACACACACACACACACACACACACACACGCACATACACCAAGACCCTCGTCTCGATTCCCCCCTCTATGTTAAGACATTTAGTAAAAACTTTTTAATTAAAAAATAGAGCTTGTTTGAAACAGGTAGAAAGGAAGAGTTGATATTGCAATATCTGTACGTGGGAATGTGGTGAAAAAGAGTGCTAAAAGTAGTAAGTCGGCCTCAGATCCATTTCAAATATTTATTGCAGAAAAACAAAATACAAATTAAAAACAAAACCACAGAACCATTACCAGGTGTCATAGGAATGTTTGAAAACAATAGTTTTAATTTTACACTGTAAATACAGGAATCAGAATTAAACACCTCAAATTGGCACATGCATAATGAATCACCTGGAATTGCAACAGGGAGATACTGAAGTAATTGGAAACAAACACTTGAAATTGACAGAGAAACAATTGAAAATATATTACTGACATGAGCGTACAATATTTTAATGGAAGTGCATTTTTAGCACGAAGCATCCGCAGGAGGATGCACTAATAATTACATAGTGCCACAAAATGTGTACGGACATTTCACAACCGTGCATTATTAGCACAGAACACATACATGGGGGCGCACAAAACATTATTGTACCATGATGATGATCGGGATTGTTGAAGATCTTTTCTTGTGCAAGGCGCCCCTGTATGACCGCAACTGATCCAACCGGCCGCATCTGAACAAACGACGTCGAAACGGCGCGAAACACGTCCTCTCGGTTGGTCTCGGATTGACTCGGCTCCTCTCGGTCTTTTTTTTTTGTGTGTGTCTTTTTTTCTTTTCCTTATGGTCGGAGTGGTATATTTATGTACATCTTAGATTAAAAAAAACACCCGAAAGCTGTGTTTAATCGTTTCGCGTAAATTGTACATTTTTTTTCAGCTTTGAAATTGTTTTGGCTTGGAGAGTCAGCGCGCTTTGGCTTGGAGACTAATTCTCCACAGGCACGTTCTTCCCAACCACAGATACCAGCGTCGTCCGCGACGCTGGAATAATCGATGTCAAACGCACCATAAGACCATGTAATGACGATATGTCGCCATGCGCGGACCATATACATGCATTACAGCTTGTTTTAGAGTCTCAAAAACTTTGGATGTAAACAAAGACGCGGAGTTATTTCCCTTGCGTCAACGCTACCTCTGTTGGCAAATCTATAAATAGGACGATCCAGATCAAAATGAAAATTAACATATCTCAACATTGAAGGGGTCCTAGTCCACAATATTTTGCAGGGAACTTAATTTAGCATGTCTCCAGCTGTTGGTAAAGCAATTAGCGTGTATAGTCATCGAGTACATATGGCTTTAACTAAAAGATCCAAAACAACATGTTTTGGGGAATAGCAAACAAGTGCGCACATTTGTGTCCTTTTGTTGCGTCCGTTAATTTATCAATTTCTGAACACACTGGATGTTCCCAGTCGAACCAACTGACGTATGGTAACTACTCGACACCCTGAAAACACCACTTCCGGTTTCGCGTTAAAAATGGCGATGTTCGAGCGGTATGGTAAGTTTTTAATCTTGTGTCGTTGTTTTCAAAATGTTGCATCCACGTTAAATGTTGCGATCGTTACCGTGACACTTCATATTTCATGTCTCTGTGATATTTTAGCGTTCTTGGTTGATCAAATGGTGCTGTTTACACAACTACAAGAAAATCAAAGTGATAGTCGACAGAAAGATGTTTTATGATCAAGTAACACTATCTATTCATTTATCTACAGAAAGTTATGTTTTATTTATCGTTTGTACAGCTAAATATGTCAGTTAGGATAACGTTAATAATTAGTGTTTTTCGCAAAATCATATTTGACCATCCCCCGAACAAAAAAGTCCCCCCAAAATGAATAAGGAAAACATCTTTTTCTGGCTAATGTTTGTGTCCTTGTAGTTTTGGTTGCAATCGATTTTTGTGTCTCTAGTTTTGGTTGCAATCGATCAAACAAATGCAAGTCTGCAATTTGTCAGTTGTCCTACAGCTTCTTGTTTTGAATGAGCAAGCTGGATGCACTCCTTGTTATTAAATAAATGTGGTTTTATTCTTTCACAAATTTGATTTCTTGTTTTTGTACAAACTTTTCCGTGTCTACATGCGCGGATGCAACATATGACACAGTGTTTCCAGAAATTATCTGAGAAAATAATTTCACTGAATATTTGTATCATACCAGGTCATTTAGTTTATGTTAATGTGTCTTTAAGCTTAATAAACATTGTTGTCCTTATTTACCATTAGAGCAATATTCCACCCAACACTGTGTCAAATGTTGCATCCGCGCGGACTACTTTCGTCAAATATTGATCCTTGTGTAATAATTACATAGAGTTATCTTTTGAACAACATAAATGTACTCTGCAAACATTAAACTTTCATGTAGGACAACCTGATACTGTCCTGCATAAATATTTTTGTTGTTGTAAAATGAACATTTCACAAAGGACCTTTTGGCACTGCACCATGTGTGGCCCCCATTAGCATCGATGACGGCCTGGAATCGGCGGTGCATTGCGCGGACCAACGTGTTGCTGGCTTGCCTGGCAATGTTGGTCCAGGCCTGCCGGACAGCCCGATCAAGATCAGCGACAGGTGTGGGCCTTGGGACCACCCTGTTGAGCTCCCGCAGTGGGGCACTGCGGTTATGAAATTAAAGGCCCCTCCTGTTTTTGGAACCGCAGGAGCTTTCTAGTTTGATGTTAGGTAGATTTTTGGTTCCTCTTTCCTGTCATGCTCTCTTTTTCTTCATGAATTCTTTTCCTTTTTCTGCCTTCTTGCTCATTCACCTGTATTTTTTCCAAAAATCTCTTCTCTTGCCGCTTGTCTCGCGATTCATGTATAGTTTAATCTGTTAGTGTTCTGATGTAAGTCCAGCAGTAGATAGGTTAAGCCTATTTTAACACACTGGAAACTGGTAATCTTCCAGTAGGTATTAATTTAGTTTTACTAAAGCCTGCTGGGACACAAGTAATGGGTTAGTGCATTTGTAAACAGGAATCGCTTGACAAGTGGCCCCCTTCATCCCCCCCTTCCTCGTCCTGATATGGCTCTGCGTAGTCGGCTGGACGTTAAGCAACAAATAAACAAACAAACAAACAAACAAACCCTGTTGAGCTGTGTCTGGAGCAAGTCCCAAAATTGTTCAATAGGGTTCATGTCAGGAGATAACGCTGGCCAAGGCATCATCTGGATGCCTGAGCGGTGCAGGAGATCCTGAGTGGCCCTGGCAGTGTGGGGGCGCGCGTTGTTGTGCTGGAAAACCCAGTTTCCATGGGCTTGAAAAAAGGGCAGTCGTCGCGATATAACCTTCGTGGTTGAAAACGACGTTAAACACCAAATAAAGAAAGAAAGAAAAAAGGGCAGCACATGAGGGTGCAGCACCTGGTCCATCATGTCCCAGTTCTACAGGGCTGCTGTAGAGAGTCTCCTTACCTTTTCTATCACGGTTTGGTACAGCAGCTCCTGCCAGTTTAAGAAAGAAAAACTGGAGAAGGTCGTTAGGGCTGCCAGCAGGATCATTGGCAGAGATCTCCCCTCTATAGACTCCCTTCACACCCTGCGCATGATGAGGAAATGTAGGTCCATCATGCAGGATCCCACACAACTGGCTGGTCATCTCTTCCAGCCTCTGCTCTCGGGGCGCAGGCTCAGAACCCTCAGATGCCGTACGGCAAGACTCAGAAACAGTTTCTACCCCCAGGCTGTCCTGGCTTTTAATAACCGGTAAATGAACTCTACAGATTGTGACACGTTTTAGGATGTTCTAGGAGTATGCTTTTAGTAGCTGACATTACATACTGTGATCTATAGAGTGGGTTTTAGTATGGTGACACCACTGTGACGCGATGAAGCCAGACTATGTTTTAGCAGCTGGTTATATTATCGGAATACACATCTAGTATGTTTTAGTAGTTTTAGTCGTTCTTTAACCACTGTGATGTGTTGGAACAGTTTATTTTTATGTGCTGTTTTCCCGCAGTGGGGCACTGCGGTTATGAAATTAAAAGCCCCTCCTGTTTTTGGAACCGCAGGAGCTTTCTAGTTTGCTGTTAGGTAGATTTTTGGTTCCTCTTTCCTGTCATGCTCTCTTTTTCTTCATGAATTCTTTTCCTTTTTCTGCCTTCTTGCTCATTCACCTGTATTTTTTCCAAAAATCTCTTCTCTTGCCGCTTGTCTCGCGATTCATGTATAGTTTAATCTGTTAGTGTTCTGATGTAAGTCCAGCAGTAGATAGGTTAAGCCTATTTTAACATACTGGAAACTGGTAATCTTCCAGTAGGTATTAATTTAGTTTTACTAAAGCCTGCTGGGACACAAGTAATGGGTTAGTGCATTTGTAAACAGGAATCGCTTGACAAGTGGCCCCCTTCATCCCCCCCTTCCTCGTCCTGATATGGCTCTGCGTAGTCGGCTGGACGTTAAGCAACAAATAAACAAACAAATATGTGCTGTTTTGGAGGTACATTTTATCAGTATGGAGGTACATTTTATCAGTATGGAACATGTTCAGTTCGGGAACAGGGGTTGGAGAGGGGGGGGGGGGGGAGTGGTGGGGGGGGGGGGGGGGGGGGGTCCTAGGGGTTCCGATAGCTCTTAGAGTTTCATAGTTCTCACCATGTCTGTATAGTGTATGTATTAGTTACTGTGATACCAAATTGTCTTACCCATGTATGTATGATGCTATGCGCCAGTGATGTATGAATGCTATTTATTTTTGTTTTTATCACACAGCAAGCTGCTTTCCTCGTGTATTTTTTATGTTCATTCATGTATTGTACACTTGGCAATAAATTATTCATCTATCTATCTATCTATATAACGCTGCGCTGTTACGCTGTTGCCGGGTCCAGGACCCGTGCAGTCGCCATTGTTTAATACCCATTCTGAAGGACACATTTTTAGCCAAACCTACTGAAATACCAACTTTTGGCATACGTATGCTTTCTGAATGTGAAAGGGCCGTTATAGATATTGATTCTGTCTGTGACGATCCTTTGACAACAAACACTCCACCCTGGCAGTTAGAAAACCCAACCGTCAATTTTTCCCTAACTTCTTTCAAGAAGAATGAAACTTCGGACTCGTGTCTTTAGACAGCTGTTTCTTGAGCAGTGCTCAAAGTACACAGAGTATGAATTTATTTTTACTGACGGCTCTCTCAAAGACGATTCAGCTGCTGCGGCAGCAGTTTCTAACAAGAAATTACATCAACCACTTCAACTCCGGCTCCCTAATGGTTCGTCGGTGTATTCGGCGGAACTTAGGGCCATCATCTTGGCATTAAAATTAATTTATCAATCCAGACATCAGTCTTTTTTGATTGTATCTGATTCGCTTTCAGCTCTTGAAGGAATATCCACCAGAAAGTTTACTCATCCTTTTTTAGTCGACATTCACGACCTTCACACTAAACTTATTTCTGAAGGCAAGATTATCAATTTTCTGTGGGCGCCCAGTCATATGGGCATACACGGCAACAAGGTTGCTGACAAGGCAGCAAAGGATGCTCTAGATTTGGCGGTTCCTCGTCTCCCTGAGCAGTCTGTTCCTTTTACTGACTTACGTCGGAAGACCCTTTGTTACATCTTAAAACTCTGGCAAGACCGTTGGTCAACCTGCACGGAAAACAAATTGTATAAAACTCTTCCTGACCTGTTAAAGCCACTTCCTTTAGTGGCTTCAAATAGAAAAGAAGAAAGTGTTTTGGCCAGGTTACATACTGGTCACACTTATCTAACTCATGTTCATCTGCTTAAAAGAGAAGAGGCACCATGGTGCCACGCCTGTGATACCGGTTTTACTGTGAGTCATTTTATCATCGAGTGAGCTGATCTGTATGATCAACAAGAAAAGTATTTTGGCACCTCGAGCTTTAAAAGTTTTTTTTAATAATAATAATAATAATAATAAAAAGGATTTGTATTGCGCCTATCCCTTACAAAAAACAAAACTATTTGGCTCTAAGCGCATTACAGAGGTCAGCTCTACAGCCCTTTTGGGTTTTTTAAAGGAGTCTGGTCTTTATTTTAAGATTTGAATTTTAAAACAACCTAATTCATTTGACATATTGGGTTTTGCTTTGACTTTTTTGTTGCCTTCGGGTGACGTTATGGATTTTATGTATTAGAATTGTTTTAATCTAAAAATGTGTAATGATAAACTTGTGGGGTCCTGATTTGGCCTATTATGGTCCGCTGGACCCGAAAAGCAACAGCTAACTAACTAACTATCTCTGAAAGTCTTTCGTCAAAATCAATGGACGATATATCCTCATCCCGCATGGAGGAAGACATGGGAGTGGATAGGGTGGGTAATGAAGCAAAGTCACCTTCATCCTGAACAACAGCAATGGTATGAAGACATGGGAGTGGATAGGGTGGATAATGAAGCAAAGTCACCTTCATCCTGAACAACAGCAATGGTATGAATTAAGACATGGGAGTGGATAGGGTGGATAATGAAGCGAAGTCACCTTCATCCTGAACAACAGCAATGGTATGAATTAAGACATGGGAGTGGATAGGGTGGATAATGAAGCGAAGTCACCTTCATCCTGAACAACAGCAATGGTATCTGCCACTACTAACGGAGGCTTCTCTGGACCATAGACTGGCAAATCTGTCCTCTTCGCATTTCCAGGGACATTCTCACTGACGTCTGGGATCCCGAAAGGAGTTCCGGGATGTTCCCCCGGACAAGATTTTTAACTTTTTAAAAGAGATCAAGATTTTTTACAAGATTTAAAGTACCAGAAGTGAAAATTATTAATTTTTAGAACCTTCTTTTACAGTGATAGATTTGAATGTAAATAGTCTGAAACGTAGAACTTGCCATATGAAGGGAAAAGAAAATAACTGCATCGGTCTCGAATAGCAGCTAGCATCTGCTGAAGAGACATTAAACCCCAAAAACCAACCAACCAACCAACCCGAAAGTAGTAATAGACTTCCAAGGAACACAATCACCTCCCGACACTGATGAACTGTAATCCTGAAATGTCACAGCAGCACTGACGCCCCGTCGCAGATACTGTTTGAGCATGTTTGCATGAAAGATCTTTGATCGACCTTTGATCTGGATCCTGTAATCTGGATGCAAACACTCCTGGACCCGATATGGACCAGACCATGTCATGAGCAGTTTGTTGGAATCGGAAGGTAGAAGAACCAACACCTCATCTCCAACAGCAAATGTACGCTGCTTTGCACGTCTGTCAAAGTACTTCTTCCCTCGCTTGGAAGGTTCCGCTGAGTTTTCTTTTGCCAACTCACAAGTTTCAGCTATGATGTTTTTCAGCTCAAACAGGTAAGCATATACAGGTTTTGCATCAACATCATCAGTATTCTGACCTTGAGTCCACGAATCAGCCAACAAAGCAATGGGACCCCTCGGTGAGCGACCGAACATGAGTTCAAAAGGACTGAAACCTGTGCTTTCCGATGGCAACTCTCTGCAAGCAAACAGCAAATCCGGCAAGTAGCGATGCCATGCTCTTGGCTGTGTATGAACCACTTTCCGCAACATCGACTTGAGAGTGCCGTGGAATCTCTCCACAGTTCCATTTGCCTGCGGATGATAGGGCGAAGTGCGAACAGCGCGAGTACCGCACAACGCATGGAAAAATTTCTTTTGGGAATCCTAGTCTAGCAAAATTAGACATGAGAGCCTCAGCAACAGCAACTGAAGTGATGTCCTTCATTGGAACGGCCTCAGGAAAATGTGTAGCCAAATCTATCAACGTCAATATGTACCTATGGCCTTCTTCAGAGGGGGGAGATAGTGGACCTACTAGGTCGATGGCTACTCTCTCAAATGGTGTTGAGATCAGTGGCATGGCTACCAGTGGGACAGGAGAAACCTTCCCTTTTGACACCGTCTTCAGGCAAATGTCACAACTCTTGACGTAACGAGCCACGTCAGCAGAAACACCTGGCCAAAAAAACTTGCAAAGAATTCTTGACAAAGTTCTGCGAATGCCACAATGTCCTGCGAGCAACTGATGTGCAGCCACCATAACAGATGAACGCAAGTTCTCTGGGACAACCACTTGACAAAAAACTTTGTCCGAAGCTTGGTACTGCCGATACAAAACTCCACCTTCCTTGTAGAAACAGTACGCAGCAGTCCCAACTGACTTAGACTCTCCACTCGCAGCTAGTGAAAAACAACCTTTCAGACTGCTATCATCTGCCTGTAACTGAATGAGTTCATCAGGCGTAACTGCCAAGTCCTCAGATACCTGAACCAAAGGCTTATGAGGAAGGTCTCTTCTCTTGGTCTGCGTACGAGTAGTAACAGTTGCAACAGCTTCATCAGCAGGAGAACACTCTGCAGCCTTTTCTGAAATTCCTGGAATGTTGCCAATGATAAGATCAGCCACAGGGTCATCCAGGACACAGCAAACCAACTCTCCTGAAAAATAAGGCGATTGAACCACAACTTTCGCCTGGGGATACGTATGAATTTCCCCACCAAACGTTTTACAGGTGACAGTACCGCTGACAAACTGGTCTTTAGCCACCAAACGACCGCGAACACCACAAATGGTAGCACCTGTGTCACGAAGAACTGAACATGCAGTGTCGTTGACATAACCATGATCCAAATGCAGACTTTCCACAACCTGTGTCACTGAACAAACAACCTCTGGAACAGCTGCATTCCCGTCGCGATATAACCTTGAATGGTTGAAAACGACGTTAAACACCAAATAAAGAAAGAAAGAACAGCTGCATTCGCTGACCCGTTCTGCTTTTTCTCAACACCCGATCTCACCAGCAAAACCGGACACGTTCTCTTGTTATGACCCCCAAGACCACAAATTGGGCAAGGATTCTGACTGTTCCGCAATGGACACTGCCGTGACCAATGTCCTTTCCCTTCACACAACAGACAAGTGTCAAAATTCTGTCGGAATGGACCACCTCTGTGCGCGCCTTCGTGTGCGAGGCTGGTACTACAAATTGTTCATACGAAATGACAAACACAGGTTACAAGCGATAACGCGCAAAAATACTGGTTTATTACTCTACATCTGATCAGTATTGTATATTGATTACAGTACTATGTATTGCATATTCAGTATTGCATATTGCGGTAAAAAACTAAACAGAAAGAAAAAGAGAAAAGAAAACAAAGTATTAGACATGGCAAATATACAAAAATGCATAAACAAAAACGCAAGAAACAAGGAAAAAATAAACAATCACAAGACAGGCGAAAACAAACAGGCAAGAAAGTTACAATACCAAACACTCGTTGGTTAATCCTTTAACAGTACGAAAGGATTACGTTCCTTACGTTAAACAATACAATAAACACTAAGAATACTCGAGAAACTTAGCATGAATACGTTTAAATCCAAAATGGCTATTTTAAGCAAAATACAAAACGTTGACTCATCAGGCCAGGAACACAAAGCAAACTGTCATACTAAAAAGTCTCTAAACGACAACGTTCCTGCGTTAATCAAAGTCACAAACAAGATATTTCCTCATCCAATTTCGCCCAATAGCGTTATTAGAAATAAGCCCGTTTACAAACGATCACCACAGACCGCAAGCTCCCTCGCGCCCCCTAATTGGCGTAGAGGCGCGTCCCCCGGGTGGTGGATGGGGGAGCCTTCTCTGCTAACTTCAGAGAGAAGGTCGCATCACTCTCGATGCCGTGAACCTAATTAGGTTCTTTTTCTTGTTTCTTCTCTATTTCTGCCTCCCCAAAGTCCTTTTACTTTCCTTTTCTCACCCATAAAATTCTTCACTTATTTTCTAAAGCATGGTGAATCCCGAGTTTGTCATGTGTGACCAGGGGATGAATGGCTGACACCTTAATATTCAGTCGTAAGCACATGCGTTTGGTTTCAGTTTGGGTCGACGCCAAATGACAGTTTTAGGCCCCTCCCTTGTCACGGGGGCTCTCACAAGGGTGACCGTGTATTTCCCACCTCATTGAGCCTGCGCGCTATGAAAACCTCTAATCTTCAAACTTTGTATAAGAAGAGAAAAGCTGTTAATGATAGAGATTCTGACAGTGATAACGAAGCAGAAGCTGCTGCCTCTACAGCAGGTGTGAAGGGGGCTTGGTCCCGATTCCTCGTAGTTCATTTTGAGAGTGTTAGTCAAAGAAAGATTTCACCTTTTATTCTCGAGAAGTGGTTTCAGGGGGTTTCCTCATCAGTTCAGTCAGTGAAACGTCAGAAGGATGGTAGCTTCTTGGTGGATTGCCCCACCAGGAAGGTATCGGATCTTCTTTTGTCCCGCCATGGTTCCGCCCTGAGCGTTGGATCGAGCTCCTTCACGATTTCCGTGACGAGCCACTCATACCTGAACACCTCTCGGGGTGTGGCACGCTCATACCACTTCCAAGGTATGAGCTGTGCGGAGTTGAAGGATGGGTTGGCATCACAAGGAGTTATCGACGTTCACAGAGTGTCCAGAACGGATAAAGAAGGAAAGAGAGTGGAAACAAACACTCTCTTCCTAACTTTCTGTACAGCTGTTGCACCCAAAAGAGTTGTTGTTCTGTTTGAAAGTATTCCGGTTTCTCTGTACATCCCTTCCCCTCTGCGTTGTTATCGTTGCCAACGGTTTGGCCACGGTAGCAAAAACTGCAGGGGGAAGGAAATGTGCAGAGATTGCACAAAGGAAAAACATGAGGGTGAATGCGAGGGACCCAAACAGTGTCACAACTGTGGGGGTAAACACTCCTCTGCTTCAAAAGAATGTCCCCAGTGGAAAACGGAGGAAGCCATTCAAAAGATGAGAACAACGGAGGGATGCTCTTTCGGTGAGGCGAAACAAAAGGTCATGTCCCAGATGGCACAGCCCTCGGTGTCCACATACGCCAGGGCTGTTAGTACTCCTTCTGCGACACCGACTACACCTTCGTCTCTTGAGAGCTTTCTCACTAAGGTGACTACAATCTTGGACACTCTCATTAAGAAGATTGATCGTCTTGAGACTGTCGTGGCAAATATTAACCAGGGTGGAGTAAAGGCGGCTGTTGCTGCCGATACCAGTGAAAAGGCGGCTACGGTTGCCGAGAGTGTGAAGGTTCAGACAACAGTTCCGACTGGCGTCACTAACGTCACGCAGGCGGCCGTGCATAAAGCCGCTAAAACCCAAACCAAATGGGGGAAAAAATCCTCCACTCATTCGGCCGGGTCTTCGGGGGTTGGGCGGACGGGTTCGATCGGCAGATCGGATCTTTCCTCCCACCCGCCAAGATCAAACTCTGAGGGAAGATCCTCGAGGTCTCCCAAGGCCAGGGTCAGGCCTGACTTGCCTACCCGAATAAAAAAGGGAGACAAATCGCTCATTTCTTTGACAAACCCTTTCTCCCTCTTGTCTGACGAGGGTGGGGAATCGGAAATGGATGAATCAAACCGGTTCTACCCTGCGTCGGAGGGGGGTGGAGGATCGGGCACTGAATAAAGTTTTATTTGTTTTTAAAATACTAAACATTTTTAATGGCTTCTATAATACAATGGAATATCAGAGGTCTTAATGCCAATCAAGAGGAACTTCATCTCCTTTTGAAAAGTAATCCTATTGCAATCTGTTTACAGGAGACGCTTATAGGCCCTAACAAAAATATATCACTGCCTGGGTATAGCTGCTTATTGCGGTCTACAGGTCGCGGTAGTGCACTTTGTATCCGTTCTGATTTCCTTTTTAATCAGGTCCAATTGGACACTAACCTTGAGGCAATAGCGGCTCGCATTTCTTGTAATAGAGCTATAACTGTTTGTTCCTTGTATCTGTCGCCATCTACTACGGTCACAAAAAATGACCTAGAAAACTTAATACACCAATTACCAACCCCGTTCCTTTTGGTAGGGGATTTTAACGGCCATTCCCGACGTTGGGGGAGCGAATCTTCCAACATTCAAGGAAAGATTATCGAAGATGTCATCGATAACTTGGATTTGTGTCTTTTAAATTCCGGAGCGGGTACTTTTTTAACTCAATCTGGAGAAGAATCTCATTTGGACTTAGCTATCTGCCACCCATCTTTATTTCTTGATTTGAAATGGTCTGTCCATTCGGATCTGTGTGGAAGTGACCATTTTCCCTGTTTTGTCAGTTTTGAGGAGGATCAGGGCGAGGAAGCCCTTCCACACTGGAAGTTTTCTAAAGCTAACTGGGATTTATTTCGTCTTTCTACTTCAAGACAAATAACCCCAGAAGTTCTAAATTCTGAAGACCCGGCTTTAACTTTTTCCACCCTTTTGGTGCAATGTGCAAAAGACAGCATACCCAAATCTTCCTCTAAACCCAAAGGTCCAAAAACACCTTGGTTTAACGAAGAGTGCCAAGCTGTCAATCAGGAGCGTAAACGAGCTCAACGGCATATGTTCCAATACCCTACGTCAGCCAATAAGATCGCTCACCAAAAACTTCGAGCTCAAAGCCGTTTTATTTACAAAAAGAGTAAAAAAGCCTCTTGGCGCAATTTCTGTTCTAAACTTAATTTCAAAACTTCAAGCAAGAAGGTATGGCAGATTATCCGTAAGATTAAAGGTAAAAATCGTAAAGAGGTTGTCCAATGCCTCAAACAACATGGTCGAGTAATAACCAACAAGAAAAATGTGGCAAATATCTTGGCTTCAACAATAAATCATAACTCTTCTTCAGAACATTATTCTGAAGAGTTTCAAAAAGTTAAAGATAAATCTGAAGCTACCCCCGTTTCCTTTGATTCTGCCAATTTGGAAGATTACAATTCTCCTTTCTCGATGTACGAGTTAAAGGATGCCATTCTAAAATCCAATGACTCAGCTACAGGGCAGGATGATATCCATTATCAACTTTTGGGTCATCTCCCTGAAAACGTCCTGACAGTTCTTTTAACTATTTTTAATCATATCTGGTCTACTGGAACTTTTCCTCCTGACTGGCGAAAGGCCATAATTATTCCCATTCCGAAACCCGGAAAGGATCATTCGGATCCAAATAATTATCGGCCGATTGCCTTAACCAGCTGTCTTTGTAAGACGATGGAGAGACTGGTGCATGAGCGGTTACTGTGGCACTTGGAAAGGATCGACGCTTTGGACATAGTCCAGTGCGGTTTCCGAAAACATAAGAGTACAACGGATCATTTGATTCGTTTTGAATCGTTTGTTCGTAACGCTCTGGTAAGCGGAGAGCACGTTGTGTCCGTCTTGTTCGATTTGGAAAAGGCGTATGACACAACGTGGAAGCATGGTATTTTATCAGATCTTAAAACCTTAGGGTTTGATGGGAATCTTCCCATTTTTATTTCAAATTTTCTTGCCGAAAGGGAGTTTAAGGTCCGAGTAGGTTCTACTTTCTCCGATTCTTTTGAACAGGAGATGGGAGTTCCTCAAGGGAGTATTTTATCACCGTTACTTTTTAACATTAAAATCAATAACATCATCAAACACGTCCAGTCTGGCATAGACAAATCTCTTTTTGTTGATGATTTTCAAATTTCTGCCAAGGGAAGAACATTAGCTGGGGTTGAACGGCAGCTTCAGCTGTGTATTTCCAAAATTCAAAAATGGGTTCAAGAGAATGGGTTCAAATTTTCCCTGGCTAAAACCGAATGTATTCATTTCCACAGGAAAAAACATCAAGTTCTTCAGCCTTCTCTTTTCATAAACAACCATATGATTAAAGTTTCTAAACAAGTCAAATTTCTTGGTCTGATTTTTGACAGCAACCTTACTTTTTTACCCCACATCAAGTATTTAAGAACCAAATGTCAAAAGGGTCTCAACGTTCTCAAAGTTATTAGTCACACGGATTGGGGGGCTGATAGAGCAACATTGTTACGTCTGTATCGGTCTCTTGTCCGTCCACAGCTGGACTACGGTTGTATTGTTTATGGTTCTGCAAAGAGAAATGTCCTCAAGGCCTTAGATCCCATCCATCATCAGGGTCTGAGAGTTTGTTTGGGTGCTTTTCGCACAACACCAGTGGATAGTTTGTATGCCGAGTCGCGAGAACCTCCTCTGGAGATCCGCAGACTCCGGCTTTCCATGAACTACTACCTTAAGCTAAAGGCAAACCCCGAAAACCCTGCTCATGAATGTGTTATTAATCCCATTCTGAAGGACAAATTTTTAGCCAAACCTACTGAAATACCAACTTTCGGCATACGTATGCTTTCTGAATGTGAAAGGGCTGTTATAGATATTGATTCCGTCTGTGACGATCCTTTGACAACAAACACTCCACCCTGGCAGTTGGAAAACCCAACCGTCAATTTTTCCCTAACTTCTTTCAAGAAGAATGAAACCTCGGACTCTGTCTTTAGGCAGCTGTTTCTTGAACAGTGCTCAAAGTACACAGAGTATGAATTTATTTTTACTGACGGCTCTCTCAAAGATGATTCAGCTGCTGCGGCAGCAGTTTCTAACAAGAAATTACATCAACCACTTCAACTCCGGATCCCTAATGGTTCGTCGGTGTATTCGGCGGAACTTAGGGCCATCATTTTGGCATTAAAATTAATTTATCAATCCAGACATCAGTCTTTTTTGATTGTATCTGATTCGCTTTCAGCTCTTGAAGCGATATCCACCAGAAAGTTTACTCATCCTTTTTTAGTCGACATTCACGACCTTCATACTAAGCTTATTTCTGAAGGCAAGATTATCAATTTTATGTGGGCGCCCAGTCATATGGGCATAAATGGCAACGAGGTTGCTGACAAGGCAGCAAAGGATGCTCTAGATTTGGCGGTTCCTCGTCTCCCTGAGCAGTCTGTTCCTTTTACTGACTTGCGTAGGAAGACACTTTGTTACAGCTTAAAACTCTGGCAAGACCGTTGGTCTGCCTGCACGGAAAACAAATTGTATAAAACTCTTCCTGACCTTTTAAAGCCACTTCCTTTAGTGGCTTCAAGTAGAAAAGAAGAAAGTGTTTTGGCCAGGTTACATACTGGTCACACTTATCTCACTCATGTTCATCTGCTTAAAAGAGAAGAGGCACCATGGTGCCACGCCTGTGATACTGGTTTTACTGTGAGTCATTTTCTCACCGAGTGTGCTGATCTGTATGATCAACGAGAAAAGTATTTTGGCACCTCGAGCTTGAAAAGTATTTTTACAGAGGTCAGCTCTTCAGCTCTTTTTGAGTTTTTAAAAGAGTCTGGTCTTTATTTTAAGATTTGAATTTTAAAACAACCTAGTTTATTTGACATATAGGGTTTTGCTTTGACTTTTTGGTTGCCTTCGGGTGACGTTACGGATTTTATGTATTAGAAGTGTTTTAATCTAAAAATGTGCAATGATTAACTTGTGGGGTCCTGATTTGGCCTATTATGGTCCGCTGGACCCGAAAAGCAACAGCTAACTAACTAACCGCAAGCTCTTTTACCTAGATTCCTTTAACGTAAGGCTAGGATAAGTCAGAGAAAACGTTTCACTTCGAACTTCGTTAACCACAGAAAACACAAGTTATCATTATAAACATTAGCGACTTTCTAGCGTCTACAAATCATTGCTGTACGTTTCACAAAACTAGAACAGTTGAACACACAATAAAGAAACACTACAACAAGTCAGACTTCCAACTCACGTTATACGTAAACAACTCACAAAGTCATTACAAAATGGCAACCAAAATACAACACAAACAAGTGCTCCCATGGGGTCGCCTTCACGCGGCGGGAGTGTTTCCACTAAGCTACCCCACCCCTTTACTTCTCTTCTTTTGTCTTATTTCTGCCTTACCAGTCCTTTCACCTATATTTCCTTCCAAAAAACTCTCCCTACTATTCCCTGCAGTTTTCTGATTCCTTTCTTGTCTTATTTCTACCTGACTAGATCCGTCACCTTTATTTCACTTCCCAAAAGTCTTCTTTTCCACATCCTTATTTCTCTGTGGTCTTCTTAAGACCCAGCGTGTTTGCCGTGCGCTGCGACCTGTACCGGTTTGGGCTGGTGACCTGATGATTGAGGGGTTTACTTAGTTGCGACTTTGTAGCGCCAACACATCATTTTGGCCCAGTCTTTATCTAAGACAGGAGGTTGAAAAAGGCTTACCCGCTTCAATCAATCGGCTGGTCAAGTCTGGGTATATGTCTTGAGCATATTGCATCGGACCTTTGGCTAAAAGAGCAAGCGGCGGTAGGAGGGGGCGGCGGTAGTCGGGACAAACACTATGCCAAGTTGTTACCTAATCCGTTTCCGCTTGGAAAGAGTTGACGAACATTATGCCAAGTTGTTACCTAACCCGTTTCCGCTTGGAAAGAGTTAAATCTCCTATTACAGATTGATACCATATGTTTCCTCTTATCGCTGCGTATATCCATCTGTATCCTTGGCGCTCTGGAGTTGGATAACCGCTCCACCTAAGCGTCCCCTTGTTGGGCTCCGTGGTGGGTGGGGATCAGATGCGACGAAGATAAAGGCCCCAAACATGGCCACCTCTTCTTTTTCTTCTTTTTTTTCAAGCACCCGAAACGGAAACAAACGAAGATACTGCGTTGACTCTGACTCTGACGATGAAGTCCGAGTCAGAGCAACAAAGAACAACATCAGCGAGGCCTGGCCCCGTTTCATTGTTGTTGAGACAGCAGATGAGGCACAGCCCATCTCCAAACTTTCGCCTTTTGCGATACAGAAGGTTATTGCAGGAGTATCATCAACGATAGACAACATTAAGAGACTTCGTAATGGTTCTCTACTGATTGAATGTCCTTCAAAAAAGGCATCAGATGGTCTTCTCCGTCTGAATGGTCAGAAATGTGTTGATAGACCGGTCAAGGTCAGTCCTCACAGAGGCCTGAACACCAGCAAAGGAGTCATCCGATGCCGAGAGCTGGAGGGCCTCAGTGAGGCTGAAATAAAAGAAGGTCTAAAGGATCAAGGTGTCATTGATGTGTACCGGGTGTTGATCAGGAAGGGCGATATCAGAGTACCCACCAACACCCTTTTCGTCACTTTTTGTACCCCAACCATCCCTGAGAAAATCAAAGTGGGATTTGTTCAAATAAGAGTGACTCTGTATATTCCATCACCAATGAGATGTTTCCAATGCCAAAGATTTGGACATTCAAAGGCTGGATGTAAACAGAAGGCAGTGTGCGAGAGGTGTGGCGGAGATCCTCACGAAGGTCCCTGCACATCACCACCCACCTGCACAAACTGTAAGGGAAACCATTCCCCGTCCTCCAGAGAATGTCCAAAATACAAGTTTGAACAGGCCATTCAAAAAACAAAAACGGAGAAAAAGATGTCTTTCTCAGACGCCAGGAAGGAGGTTGAAAAAACGAATGTTTTTTCCTTCCAGAAAAGTTTTGCGGCAGCAGTCAGTCAAAGACCTGCAACAAAGTCAACACCCACCCAGACCAGTATTTCATATAGGTCTGTGGGTGTCCAGGCAGGCCCGTCCATGTTGAAAAGGACAGAGCCCACAAGAAACAAAAGTATTTGTACACAGACAGATGAAAGCACAGGTGGGGCTATCCCCACTGGAGACTCTATGGGGTCTCCTGGTGAGGTTTGCTTCACCGCCCCAACTGGAGACCCTGTGGGGGCTCCTGGTGAGGTTCGCTTCACCACCCCAATTGAGGACCCTATGGGGTCTCCTGGTGAGGTTCGCTTCACCACCCCAACCCAGAAGCCCGTTCACAGGGCAACTCACAGGAAGGGGGCCGTCGAGGTAGTGGAGGTAGTGGACCTTACTCAATCCACACCACGAACACCTCCGGACAAGGGAAAAGTTACTCTGCCCCAAAGATCGCCTCGCACCGCAAAAATGGAGAAAAATCCCATCACACTATACAATCATTTTGGGAGTTTATCCGACGAAGAGGGTATGGAGGCAGAAATTTCTTAAAACTAAACAAACATAGCCAATTTTATTCAATGGAATTGTAGAGGGGTCCAAGCTAACTATGAAGAATTATGTCTACTTTTACACAAATTTCATCCTGTTGCTACAGCATTACAGGAAACAATGCTGAAACCAAACAAAGATTTTAATGTATCTGGATACAATGTTTTTAGAAACCATTCAGACAATAACACGTCTGGGGGAGTTGCTCTTTTGATTAAGAAAAGTGTACTTTGTAGTGAGATCAACCTATGTACAAACATTCAAGCCGTCGCAGCACGAGTGACATTAGATAAAACCATCACTCTCTGCAGTGTATATCTGTCACCATCCAAATGTTACACGAAGCACGATCTTGAAAATCTTATTGATCAGCTTCCAGCTCCCTTTGTTTTAATGGGAGATTTTAACGCTCATTCCCCTTTATGGGGCAGCAACTCTCTAAGTACGAGAGGACGAATTCTAGAAGATTTTTTAGACAATCGTAATCTATGCGTTTTAAACGATGGAGTACCAACATATCTCCATCCAGCAACAGGATGCAAGTCCATACTAGATCTAGTTATTTGCGACACCTCTCTTGTTCTAGACTTTGAATTTAAAGTCTATGATGACACATGTGGTAGCGATCATTTCCCTATCTTGATGTCTCAAATAGATGGATTGGAAGAAGCTTCCCCCCAGAGATGGAACCTGAACAAGGCAAACTGGCTGTCTTTTACTGCCGAATGTTCTGTCCAACTCACAGAAGACACTGTCTTTGATGGAAGTGACGACCCATCATCTATTTTTACAAACACTCTACAAGACATTGCCACTGAGTACATCCCAAAAACATCTTCAAACAACCGCATTAAAGTGCCATGGTTTAATAAAGAATGCCAAGAAGCCCGATCTGAGCGAAAGAGAAGTCTACACAGGTTCTACAGATGCCCGACCCTTGGCAAGAAGTTGACTTTCTTCAGATTTCGCGCTAAGAGTCGCACTGTCATAAAACATTCTAAAAGAACATCCTGGAGGTCTTTTTGCTCAAACTTAAACTCTAAGGTATCATCAAGTAAAGTTTGGAATGCTATTCGTAAAATCAAAGGGAAAAAAGGATCTGCATCAATTAACCACCTTGTGGTAAATGGATCCCTTATAACCCAAAAGAATGAAGTAGCAAACGTTCTGGCTTCAACAATGGAAAAAAACTCATCAACAGAAAATTACTGCACAGATTTTCAAAAAATCAAAGCCACCCAAGAACGTAAACCCATAAACTTCTCATCTCAGAATGAGGAGAACTACAACAAGTTGTTCAGTATAACTGAACTCAAACAAGCCTTACAAAAATGCAACAACTCAGCAACGGGGCTGGACGGAATACATTATCAGTTCCTCACACACCTACCAGAAAGTTGTCTTCTGGTCTTGCTGAAGGTTTTTAACCACATATGGGAGAGTGGATCCTTTCCACCTTCATGGCAAGAAGCGATGATTGTCCCCATTCCAAAACCAGGTAAAGATCATACAAACCCCAGCAACTACCGTCCGATAGCCTTGACCAGCTGTCTGTGTAAAACCATGGAGAGATTGGTCAACGCTAGGATGGTGTGGTACCTAGAAAAACAAAACCTCTTAAGTGATGTGCAATGTGGCTTCCGAAAGGGACACAGCACCACTGATCATTTGGTACGTTTTGAGACCTTCGTTCGAGAGGCCTTTGTGAGATCTGAACATGTACTAGCTATATTTTTTGACCTCGAGAAGGCTTACGACACGACCTGGAAACACGGCATTTTAGCTGATTTGCATGAAATGGGTTTTCGTGGACGTCTCCCTGTTTTTGTGGAAGGATTTCTAAGTAATCGATTTTTTACAGTACGGGTCGGTCCCAACCTATCAGAGTTCTGTCAACAAGAGATGGGTGTTCCTCAAGGAAGCATTCTATCACCCATGTTGTTCAACATCAAAATCAATAACATAGTAAAGGCAGTACTGAAAGGATCCGAGTCATCCTTGTTTGTTGATGACTTTGCACTTTGTGTGCGTGGCAAATCCCTACATAGAGTGGAAAGGCAGCTTCAATTATGTATAGACAAGGTGCAAAAATGGGTAACGGAGAACGGTTTCAAATTTTCCACCAGCAAAACTGTCTGTATGCATCTTTGCAAACAAAGGGGAGCCATGCCAGAACCCTCTCTGGTCCTGAATGGTAATCCTGTCAAGGTTGTTGAAGAATTTAAATTCCTAGGACTGACCTTTGACCGTCGACTAACATTCCTTAAACATATCCAGTATCTGAGAACATCATGTCTGAAAGCTCTGGATGTATTGAAAGTGGTTTCTCATACGGACTGGGGTGCTGACCGCACAGTCCTACTCAGACTTTACCGTGCTTTAATCCGATCCAAGTTGGACTATGGTTGTGTCGTCTATGGTGGAGCCGCAAAATCCAACCTAAGGCTATTAGACACAATACACCACCAGGGTATACGTCTTTGTCTGGGAGCTTTCAGGACGTCTCCAGTACAGTCCTTATATTTTGAGGCCAAAGAACCCTCTCTGAGGCTGCGACGCCTGAAACTCACCCTAAATTATGTGTTGAAACTGAAAGCTATGCCTACAAATCCAGCCTACCAATGCGTATTTCAACCACAATGCTCTGAATTTTTTGAAAGTCACCCAAATGATCGAGCACCTCTGTCTTCTCGGATTCAGTCACATCTGGCCGAATCAAAGATAGAACTCGATCATGTTAGTGAAAATCGATGGACAGAAACACCACCATGGACATTGCCAGATCCAGTTGTTCGACTCGATCTGACAAGGTTAAAGAAGTCAGAGACAAATGATTTGATTTTTAAACAGTGTTTTAGCCAGTTCTGTACCGAGTTTCCTTCCCATCAACGAATATACACTGATGGGTCCAAAGCTGAAAGTAAAGTGGCATCAGCTTCTGTCACAGGTCCTAAACTCGATAGGGCCTTTTCGGCCCGTCTTCCGGATGACAGTTCTGTATTTTCTGCAGAGTTGAAAGCTTTACAGCTAGCTCTGAAACAGGTATATCAGTCAAAAAAGAAAGACTTCCTGATTCTGTCGGATTCCCTATCGGCTCTTACCGCCGTGAAGAGAACTCAGCTAGATCACCCACTGTTGGTCGAAATCCAAGAGCTACATGCATCTCTGATTGAAGAAGGCAAAAGGATTGTGTTTGCATGGGTGCCATCCCATGTTGGAATTAGAGGCAACTCTGCAGCTGATCAAGCTGCTAAAGAAGCCAGAGAAAGACTCATCACTGACAAACACACAAAGCATTCAGATTTCAGAACTCGCACCAACATGTACATAAAGTACCTATGGCAGAGTGAATGGGACGAATGTGAAGAAAATAAACTTCATAAGATCGTCCCCCAGCTGTCGGACAGCCTACCCCAATGTCGCCTCAACAGGAAAGAAGAGACAGTTCTCTGTCGCTTACACATTGGGCACAGTCACATTACACATTCGTATCTGCTGAAAGGTGAAGATCCACCATACTGTTTTGGATGTGACGAACCATGGACATTAGAACATGTTCTCACAAAATGTGTAGACGTTCAAGAATTTCGAGACAAACACTACAATGCAGAAACATTGAAGGTTTTATTCCGGGATGTTCCCCCGGACAAGATTTTTAACTTTTTAAAAGAGATCAAGATTTTTTACAAGATTTAAAGTACCAGAAGTGAAAATGATTAATTTTTAGAACCTTCTTTTACAGTGATAGATTTGAATGTAAATAGTCTGAAACGTAGAACTTGCCATATGAAGGGAAAAGAAAATAACTGCATCGGTCTCGAATAGCAGCTAGCATCTGCTGAAGAGACATTAAACCCCAAAAACCAACCAACCAACCAACACAAACAAGTAACAACAAAATTACCTTATGCGCTGTGTGGGTTGACCAGCTGTACCAAAACTGTAGCCTCTCAACGAAGGGCACAAAACAATTCACAAGTTTCAATAAAACTGTATCCAAAACACGTTCACGTTGACAATATCGTTCACGTTGACTTTAAAACATTACAAGAAGAACTCCATCAGCTCACTTGGTAACTTTGATACGTTACATAAAACATCCAAACCCTTCCATAAAACCCTCAGATCGACTGAAGAGAGGAAGTCAAACAATGGTATTTATGGAAACAAAAACCTAACATGGATTAGTTATTCAAAAGTCAAAGGTCACCATATTGACCAACCAACAACATTCCTAAGACAGAATCGGGTGAGACTACTATTTTACAACCAATCAGTAACCGATCACGCACTTCGTGCATGCTCAAAACTTAAAACGGTATATTTTACAGAAAGAAGATCAAGGAACTAGCTAAAACTAAAAACACGTGAATCACACGTATTCTAAAACTTACAACGCAGTTTCGCAGAGCACACCCTCGTCGCGATATAACCTTCGTGGTTGAAAACGACGTTAAACACCAAATAAAGAAAGAAAGAAAGAGCTCACCCCAAAACCAAGACACGGAAATTGGGCATCTCACGTGAATCTCACGCGTGTTCTAAAACTAACGACGCAGTTTTGCAACGCTCCGACCAAAACCAAGTCACAACAAGGAGCACGATAGAACACTGTTTTCTTGCTTTACACCGTAAAATGGCTTGAGCAAACGTAATTTTACAACAAAAAATAGGTGAATGCATGCCACATCGGCATGCACACTCCCACCGGAAATTATATTAATATAATTTACTTCAAAACCTTTGTACAAAACATATTCCTTATATCAAAAGAAGAATAACGCAGATTTAGACATTTTAATTTCACAACTCAAAATCATTGTGTTGCAAAACATGTACACAACAATATTACGATTCAATAATTTTCAGTGTTTCAACACATCTCGTTTCAACTAAATGCCACTAGTCATATACTCGAACGGCATAAGAAACACCACTTAAATGAAAAATGTCCGTTATATCGTCTGTTTTAAAAACAAACCACACCATCAACAAAAACGGTCAAAATTGGGAAAACACTCCAAAGTTCAATGTTCTTTCAGTTTGCTTACACAGCATTGACTTCGTGATTTTCACGATCAACTAGCACAGTCAGTTTGTGAATACTGGTTGGTCCGGTGTCAGAATAATGTGACTGGGTGAGACATGAAGCCTGTGCTGCGACTTCTGTCTTGTGTGTGGTGCACGCTATATGTCAAAGCAGCACCGCCCTGATATGGCCCTTCGTGGTCGGCTGGGCGTTAAGCAAACAAACAAACAAACAAAAAGGTTTGTGAATAGGCCGCTCTAATATGCGACTATCACCAGTGGGACGGCCGTGATTGTCTAGAGCATTTGTTCCAACATGCACTTTCACTCGTCTGATCAGTCCATCAGATCCAGGCATCACCTCGATTACACGAGCCATACACCACTCTGACCTGCACAAGTTCTGGTCATGCAAGACATCTCCCACCTGTACATTTGCCTGGGGAAGTTGCCAGACACGACGTTTCTGCAAGAGTGTAAGGTACTGGCTCTTCCATAGCAGCCAAAACTCGTCTGCCATCCGCTGAACACAGCGCCAACGTTTCCTGGCGTACAGGTCTGGATCCTCAAACACACCAGGGGGCGGAAGGATAGCACCTGACTTCATGGTAAGGACGTGGTTGGGGGTCAAAGGGCGTGGTCCATCTGCAGATTCCAATGACTCGACCGACAATGGTCGACTGTTCATGATGGCCATCACCTCGTATAGGAACGTACGAAGTGACGAGGTAGTGTGACGCTGGCCTGATCTTCTGAGAAGACCATTCAGGATGCTGCGTATCGTTCGGATCTGACGCTCCCAAACACCACCCATGTGACTAGCTGCAGGGGGGTTGAACTTGAACTCACATTTGCTTTCCAGCATCTTTGATGTCAGTCGTTCAGAGTCCATCTCCTTCCATGCCAGTTTGAACTCATTGCATACAAAGTTCGTTCCTTTGTCACACCAAATGCGTGAGATGTTTCCTCGCATGGAGACAACAATGCGTAGGGCGTTGATGAAGGAATCACTCGACATGTCATCCAGGGTTTCAATGTGGATCGCCCTAGAGGCAAAACACATCACGATCAGCCCGTACAAGATTAATGTCATGAACTTGACGCAGTCATCACGGTACCCATGCTTTTTCTTGAACTGGCGTTTCAGGCCCATCAGACGCTTGACTGCAGCACCTCTGTCGTCAGGAAGAGACGGTTGTTCTGGTCGAAAAGGCAAAGGCATCTCATAAGTGACCAGCTTCGTTGACTTTCACGTTTTCCTTCACGATCTTCATGAACTTCGTCTTGGGACATGGATTCTGAGTCACTATCGCCAAAGTCTCTTTTCATAACATGTAATGGGTCAGTACACGAGACTTTGTCCACCTGTAACTTGTAGACGTGAACTACACTTTCTTCTTCCCTCGATCCTGGCTTAACGATGATGCGCATGGACGAGGCTATGCCATCAAAGGCGACGGAATGCGGTGCCTTGCCGACGATGCTCCAACCTAACTTAGTCTCTACTGCAAATGGCAGTCCTTGGACAACGTTTAGGGGCATGAGGGCTTCAGCGCAGTCGTAGCCAAGGAGGAGGCCTGCTTCGCAATCAGGGTACAAGGGGGGCAGTTTTGGAGACAGGTGTTGGAGATGTGGGTATGCCTTGACAGTCTCTGAGGTGGGGATTTGAGTGGGGTCAACGGACAGGTAAGGTCGTGAGATGGCAGAAGGGAGCCTGACAAACTCACTGGAGGAAGGAGAGCGGACACGCAATCCAGAGTACTTCCTGCCGGAGACCACAGCATTGTCCTCAGTCAGTGTGGAGATCCTGAGTGTAGTTGGCTGCGATTTGGCTTTAACTTCTTCAGCCACTGACTGCACTACAAACGTGGCGTTAGACATAGTGTCCAGTAAGGACTTCTATGTTGGGGTTTAGAGTCACTGGAAACGAGAACGGGAACAATCATAGACGTGAAATCGATGCTGTTTTCCTCGCTGGCCTTAAGAGCAGACACCGTAGGGGTTGACGATGACAGCGGCTCTTGAACGTCAGCAGCAGAGGTACGGTAATTGTTCTTGTGTTCACTCGCCCCTTTGTTTTCACTCATACTGTTCTGAAACCTGAAATTGTCATCGTGAAGACAAGTGGGGTGAGCCTTCTTGCACTTCTTGCACGTCTGTCTCTGCTTACATTGACGGCTCTGGTGATCCTTACTTTTGAGACATCCGTAACAGATACGGTTCTTGAAAAGTTCTCTTATCTCTTCCAGAGGCTTCTCAATGAGTTCTTTACATGTTCCAGCGTCATGGTCCGGAAGTTGACAGTGCAGACATGTGGTGACATCCTCTGTCAGGGTAGACAGGCTCGTTGTGAACTTTTTTGTCGTTGTCCCCGATGCACTTGTCAGACCGAAAACTGGGTCGTTTGAAATGTCTGCTTCTAGGGTAACAAACGATACGAGTTCATGGAACAGAGGATACCTCTTCTTCTCGATCTTGGTTCGAGCAACTGTTCTTGACCATCTGTGGCTCATCCAGTCTGGGAGCTTTCCGACGATCTTCCGTAGATATTGGGCATCATCCAGGATGCTCAGTCCACCAACTTCTTGGGCAGCAACGGAACATTGCTGCAAGAAATCGGCCAAGCTCCTGAGTCCCTTGGGATCCTTGCTTTTGACTGGGGTCCATTCATCCAGCTTGGTCCGGAAAGCTTGCGAAACGACGTATGAGTTGCCGAACCGATTTTCCAGCACTTCCATGGCTCTTTCGTAGGCATCACCTTCTCTCAGCAGAAAGAAGCCGGTTACGGCCTCCTTTGCTTGACCTCCGATGTACCGTTGCAGATACAATAACTTCTCACTGCTGGTTATGTTCTGTCTCTCGATGAGAAACGCAAACGACGATCTCCAAATTGGAGAGGGTCACCAACAAAAATGCACGGCTCCTGCATCGGCAAACGGTTGATCATCAGAGCGTCTGATAGGGTTTTGGCGAGAGAGTCCATAGGAGTGTCCTGCTTGGCAGGAGTAGCAAGTGGACGTTGGTAGTACGCAGACGGGGGGGTAGGAGGCAAATGGACGATCTGCATGCCGTTCATTGGCAACGTTCATGTACGCAGGGGGTCTTGCGTTTTCGTTTCGCCAAATACCTTTGGGGGTGGTCTGATGTGGGTCCAGGAATGTGGGTACGAAAGGCTCTGCTTTGGGATGTAGGTGGGTATCATAGGGGAAACAGTGTGGGGTAACTTCAAAACGTCTATGGTCCATGCGTTGGTGACGTTCTTCTGGGAAGTTGGTGTGTCGTCCTTGCGTCTCGTCACCTTCCCTGGTCTCCGGTAGGTGATAAGACCAGCCTGTGTGGTCGAGACCAGGCGGGCGAGAGCCTGTGACGCTTGTTGTTGAGTGTCCATCGTTGTGCAGAGGCGGCTGACCAGCGTACGCACCGAGAGGGTGCTGCAGTGTGGTCAGAAGTGAATCAGACTGCCAATGCAGAACAAATTTTATCCTGTGTTACCAATTCCTGCAAAATGCTATTTGTATTCTTCAACTAAGCAGAAATTACCAATTTGAAAATGGTTTCCACACAAAAGATTAGAAGATAAACATTCCTTTTTGACACTGAAATTCTTCCTTCAAATGCTGTGGAAATTCAATGAATTGAAGTGTGAAAACTCAAAGTGAAACTAGTCAAATAATGCATTTACAAACCAAAATTTACAAACTGGTTTCTTCAAAGTAAATTTTCCAGAAAAACTTCAGCTTTGACATAATCTGAACCAAGTCTCTCAACACAAACATGAAAACATTTACAAACAAACAAAAAAAGCAAGAAATACCTTTGGCTCCCTGGTAACATGAATCACACTGTGGCACATCACTTCTCAAAAAATAGCACTTTAGAGTACTTACAGTTACAGTTACAACATTTTGAAAAAACTATGGAACTTGGAAGATGGATGGATGAAGGATGGATGGAGTTCCTCTCTCCCTGAGGGCCACGGCAAGAATGCCTGTTTAGAGGCCAAAACCTATCCAGCAAGATTTTCAAAACTCACAAAAAATTCTCACGTGGACCTCAAAACTTTCAGTGACAACATACAGGCCCATGATGTGACGACAAAATCACTACAGTTACATAGTGCAACAATTAATTTTCTATGTGTTTATGAACACATCGCAAGCGCCTGTACTTCAACAACTGCGAGCAACTGGTTTGATCCAAAAACTAGATTCTTGAGCGCACGTGAAAAGCGATAAAAATGCTTTGCCGCGAAGCTAGATAAATTCATGACCTTGAGTGTACGTGAGCCAAAGGCAAAAAGAATTAAAAAAAATAGAAAGGTCATTGAATCTAGCACACAAACAACTTGCATTTGTCGTAGCGACATTCCAAAGTGAAAAATGATTATCGAAAACAAATGCCGGAAAACCAATGTCGTAAAACGAAGTCGAACAAATCAAACCAAGTGGCTGAACAAAGAAAGTTTTTGTCATCGTCCTACTGTCTGTAAGTCTGTCCGTCAGGCAGCCTGGCCAAGCTGATTCCGTCTCGGTCAAGTCAAGTCATCAAGTACCTCAGAAGTCGTCAGTCAAAACGAAACAATGAACACGCGCGTACAAAACATAGCACACATAAACATAGCCACATGAAACCAAGACCGGCACGGTTGGCCTAGTGGTAAGGCGTCCGCCCCGTGATTGGGAGGTCGTGGGTTCGAACCCTAAGACTTTAAAATTGGCAATCTAGTGGCTGCTCCGCCTGGCGTCTGGCATTATGGGGTTAGTGCTAGGACTGGTTGGTCCGGTGTCAGAATAATGTGACTGGGTGAGACATGAAGCCTGTGCTGCGACTTCTGTCTTGTGTGTGGCGCACGTTATATGTCAAAGCAGCACCGCCCTGATATGGCCCTTCGTGGTCGGCTGGGCGTTAAGCAAACAAACAAACAAAAAACTTGACATACAGCCCTTGGCAACACCTGCAGGCTAAAAGTTGACCTGCCTGGCGACCTGCTTTTCTGTACTTTGGAATGACTGTTCCGGACTGGCCTTCCAACACATCATAGTTGTGTTTATAGTCTCCCTCATTGAGCAATCTTACAAACCCGTTCCTTCTCTCTTTGGATCCTTTGGGAAGTCTCAAGACTGCTGCCACTTCCGCTTCGTGAGCATGGACCTTTGTCAAATGTGTCGACATTTTTACTACCATTTTTGAACTCCTCAAGGCCTTAGATCCCATCCATCATCAGGGTCTGAGAGTTTGTTTGGGTGCTTTTCGCACAACACCAGTGGATAGTTTGTATGCCGAGTCGCGAGAACCTCCTCTGGAGATCCGCAGACTCCGGCTTTCCATGAACTACTACCTTAAGCTAAAGGCAAACCCCGAAAACCCTGCTCATGGATGTGTTATTAATCCCATTCTGAAGGACAAATTTTTAGCCAAACCTACTGAAATACCAACTTTCGGCATACGTATGCTTTCTGAATGTGAAAGGGCTGTTATAGATATTGATTCCGTCTGTGACGATCCTTTGACAACAAACACTCCACCCTGGCAGTTGGAAAACCCAACCGTCAATTTTTCCCTAACTTCTTTCAAGAAGAATGAAACCTCGGACTCTGTCTTTAGGCAGCTGTTTCTTGAACAGTGCTCAAAGTACACAGAATATGAATTTATTTTTACTGACGGCTCTCTCAAAGATGATTCAGCTGCTGCGGCAGCAGTTTCTAACAAGAAATTACATCAACCACTTCAACTCCGGATCCCTAATGGTTCGTCGGTGTATTCGGCGGAACTTAGGGCCATCATTTTGGCATTAAAATTAATTAATCAATCCAGACATCAGTCTTTTTTGATTGTATCTGATTCGCTTTCAGCTCTTGAAGCGATATCCACCAGAAAGTTTACTCATCCTTTTTTAGTCGACATTCACGACCTTCATACTAAGCTTATTTCTGAAGGCAAGATTATCAATTTTATGTGGGCGTCATATGGGCATAAATGGCAACGAGGTTGCTGACAAGGCAGCAAAGGATGCTCTAGATTTGGCGGTTCCTCGTCTCCCTGAGCAGTCTGTTCCTTTTACTGACTTGCGTAGGAAGACACTTTGTTACAGCTTAAAACTCTGGCAAGACCGTTGGTCTGCCTGCACGGAAAACAAATTGTATAAAACTCTTCCTGACCTTTTAAAGCCACTTCCTTTAGTGGCTTCAAGTAGAAAAGAAGAAAGTGTTTTGGCCAGGTTACATACTGGTCACACTTATCTCACTCATGTTCATCTGCTTAAAAGAGAAGAGGCACCATGGTGCCACGCCTGTGATACTGGTTTTACTGTGAGTCATTTTCTCACCGAGTGTGCTGATCTGTATGATCAACGAGAAAAGTATTTTGGCACCTCGAACTTGAAAAGTATTTTTACAGAGGTCAGCTCTTCAGCTCTTTTTGAGTTTTTAAAAGAGTCTGATCTTTATTTTAAGATTTGAATTTTAAAACAACCTAGTTTATTTGACATATAGGGTTTTGCTTTGACTTTTTGGTTGCCTTCGGGTGACGTTACGGATTTTATGTATTAGAAGTGTTTTAATCTAAAAATGTGCAATGATTAACTTGTGGGGTCCTGATTTGGCCTATTATGGTCCGCTGGACCCGAAAAGCAACAGCTAACTAACTAACTAACCATTTTTGAACAAAATGTGCATGAATGTTTTTTATCCCATTTGTTTTCCCGAGGAGCTTTTTCTGCAACATGTAAAGGATCAGGTCTAGATTTGCCTTGTTTGCAAGGTGTAACTGGGGCAGGATACATTACGCTATCACAGTCAGAGTCAGACTCATCAGTCTCAGGCTCTATGGGGTCTCCTGGTGAGGTTTGCTTCACCGCCCCAACTGGAGACCCTGTGGGGGCTCCTGGTGAGGTTCGCTTCATCACCCCAATTGAGGACCCTATGGGGTCTCCTGGTGAGGTTCGCTTCACCACCACAACCCAGAAGCCCGTTCACAGGGCAACTCACAGGAAGGGGGCCGTCGAGGTAGTGGAGGTAGTGGACCTTACTCAATCCACACCACGAACACCTCCGGACAAGGGAAAAGTTACTCTGCCCCAGCTCCCATGGGGTCGCCTTCACGCGGCGGGAGTGTTTCCACCAAGCTACCCCACCCCTTTACTTCTCTTCTTTTGTCTTATTTCTGCCTTACCAGTCCTTTCACCTATATTTCCTTCCAAAAAACTCTCCCTACTATTCCCTGCAGTTTTCCGATTCCTTTCTTGTCTTATTTCTACCTGACTGGATCCGTCACCTTTATTTCACTTCCCAAAAGTCTTCTTTTCCACATCCTTATTTCTCTGTGGTCTTCTTAAGACCCAGCGTGTTTGCCGTGCGCTGCGACCTGTACCACACCGGTGACACTGTGACGGTTCCCCTACGCTTTGTGTTCGGTGCCCTGACCCTTCGTGTTCGGTTCCCACTCGGTTCCCACACGCCAAAATTCGCGGACAAGATCGAGGTACTGTCACCCAAAACATCCATTTATGGTAGTATTACGCAATGTTGCTCTCTGAGAATGGTCTTGTTAGATCTGTGAGTGTTTACACTACATGCCTAGGTGCTGTTGGATTGAAGGTTTTTGATATTTCAGCCGTTATTAGGTAGAATGCCTTCCACGTTACTGCAAAACTGCATAATTCGTAGCATCGGCAAGAAATATCCTACCAAAAAATGCCTGCTTGGAACTGTCGTTGGTCCAGCAAAAAGTTCAACATGTCTGTAGCAGACAGCCCAAGTTTCAAGATTGTAGGGCCATCCAAACAGCCGTAATAATAAAAAGAACAAAAGTAGTCAGTGAAATTGGCTGTGTTCGGTCCCCACACACTTTTGTGACGTAGGCGTGACGGTTCCCATAATTCATTGTGTCGGTCCCCACTTTCTGTGTCGGACCCCACTTTCGACCTAATTTCTCTGTGACGGACCCCACAACCAGCCTATTTTGTGTCGGTCCCCACACCTTCTTGGATTTATGACTTGCCGGTTACTTGTATCATTGTATTCATTGAATCTAATTGTCTCGGAGTTATTTTTCAGCAAAAACCGGCAAGGCAGCACCTTTTGTGATACCAAGTAAGTCAGATGACATCAGTATGTGTGTGTGTGTGTGTGTGTGTGTGTGTGTGTGTGAGAGAGAGAGAGAGAGAGAGAGAGAGAGAGAGAGAGAGAGAGAGAGAGAGAGAGAGAGACTAACTTTATTAGTTTATGCCACAAATAATATATAACATTATTTATCTATGGGACGGTTCCCAGTATACCAGCAAATTATGTATTGATCCACCCACACCTTCTTGAACTGGCCTTCCCAATATCTACTCTTAGTCTTACGGCCTTGGAGATATTTTTCAGAAAAAAATGGAAATCTCTGGAAAGTTTCTGGAAAGCGTGTTGGAGTTGAGCACGATTGAAGATATGAGCGCGTTTGAAGAAGTGAGCGTGATTGAGGACACAACAGCGCCATCTACTTCAACGCCTCTCAAGATCAAAGAAAAAGGTATGCATGCTATGGCTTATATATGCCTCTACATTTATAGGGACACACAATTTATCACATTTCTGTGAAATCATGAAAAGTCGCGCTGAGCAATTGATGAAAATGCTCATCATCATCATCATCATCATCATCATCGTCGTCACCGTTTATATCTTATCATCTTACCCTGGACCTGACCCAGACGGCTCACTTTGCGCTTGCTATACTGGACCCTTGTTGTACACCTCGCGTGAATCAGGAGACCACTGCACAACCATCGTATCTCTTATGGCAGAATTAATTAGATGATGTAATAATAAAAAGACACCATACTATAATTATTGTTACTTAGTGTTTTGCGTAATGCGTAGTGTTTTGTGTTTATGTTGATAAAGTTTTCTTTTTCTTCAGATGATGTACAAGGGGTGGCAACGCCTGAAGCGGCCAAGGGAAAGCGCAAGGAAAAAAAGGCAATGCCTGGCCACCACCAATGCCACGAATGTGGAAATGTCTATAAGTTTAGATCCAGCCTTCTCCATCACGAAAAATGCCAACATGGGGCGCGAGGGGGGAAAACGTTCCAATGTGTTGAGTGCCAGTTGAAGTTTATTCGAAAGCGAGACTTAGAGAGGCATGAGAACGTTGTGCATACGAAGGTGAAGCCTCACACCTGCCAGACATGTTTGAAGACATTTGCCGACAAGAAAAATCTAACGAAATCTCGACACGCATGCCAACCAAACGAAACGTTTCCTTGCAGCCATTGTGGCAAAACGTTTCCTCTGAGAAAATATCTGGCCGATCACATGCGCTACACGCACTGTGATGCGAGCAGTAGATCATGTGCATGCAAGCACTGTTTTACGAGCTTCAAGCACAGAGAACAGCTTCGCCGACATTCGGTGAAATGCGTATTCAATGCCTAAAAAGATCTCTGTGCTTGAAGCTCCACCTCCACCTTTCTTTCCCCCCAGCTACCCGATGACTTTGTCAGGTTCTTTGGGTCGGCAAATAATGCAGGTTACATGATAAATATTTAGTTTTAGTTACTTGTGTTTTGACTTTTTGTACACAGTACAATTTCTGTTTTCAGTTTTAATTAAACAATTTGGAATTTATTTTTCAATCTTTTTGGGGTGTGTGCATTTTACATGCAAGTTCATGTTGATTTTAAATGCAAAGTTAAACAATACAGTTTTCAAGTCGTATTTGGTGAATGTGATTGAGTTCAGGTTCTTTGGGTCGGCAAATAATGCAGGTTAAATGGTAAATATTTAGTTTTAGTTACTTGTGTTTTGACTTTTTGTACACAGTACAATTTCTGTTTTCAGTTTTAATTAAACAATTTGGAATTTATTTTTCAATCTTTTTGGGGTGTGTGCATTTTACATGCAAGTTCATGTTGTTTTTAAATGCAAAGTTTTTAAGTCGTATTTGGTGAATGTGATTGAGTCTTGTATTTAGAGAGACATGCAAAGAAGCATACAACCAACAACAACAGACATCTAAAAAAATCATGTCATGTATTGAATTTCAAGGAAAACGATCCTTTCCGAAGAGCAAACTCGTGTTTTAGACATAACTAATTTTAAAATACAATATTCAACATGATTATCCACACACATACTGAAAAAAGCACGTCTGTAAAATGCAGTTTGTATTCTCATTTGAGACAACTACTTTTACCCACACACGCAACACAGAAAAGTGATCATAATTTGCATAGATGCTTGCATACGTTAAACATGTGGTATACATAACAACATCAGTACCAGCAGAATAATACCATACCATAAAATAATAACGGTCAGCATTCTGAAAGCCTGTCAAAACATTTGTGACATGAATCGGCAACAAAGCCAATACATAAAGAGACAGACACCAGAGAAGGATTTAACACCAAAAGGAGGGAGCCATTGGCACCCAAGGAAGAGAAAGGTAAGCAAATTATTCAACTACAGTTCCTTGTCCATTAGACTGTTAATTATTTGCATGTGTCCAGACAGAGAAAGAGATACACGTTAAAGTAACCATGATATACATTATAGAACAATAATTAATGTGTTCAACTCTGTAATAGTTTATACATACTAACATTTCACACATTTTTGCTTTTGACATTATTTTGGGGAAAAAAAGTGTTTTTTTCCATGTACTTTGGTGTGTTTGTTTCATGCATGTCAAAGAAGATGAGCGCGAAGCAGAAATAAAAACAAAATACAGTTAAAAGTTTCTTATTCTGACATTCTCAGGATTCTACAAAACAACACTGCTATACCTAAACTCACATAATAATTGCAATAAGAAACAGTATTTCAGGTCAAAGGTTGCAAATAAGTAATGGGACACTCATCATGTTTGGAAACCTAATCTTTAAATATTGCAATTCTTAGGATAACACAAATTGCTACGTAAAACACATTAAAAAAATGTAATGATAACGGATCAAAGGTTGCAAAAAACATTTACATAGTGTGGAATTTATCATGATTCATGTCACAACAATAAACAACACCCTAACTGCATGAAGTACAGTGCTGTCTTTTAAAAGTACTATTGAACTACTAAAAGACTCATGGGCAGCACTTAAAGTGACATGACATTTATGTTGGTGCATGTGTGCTTAAATCTTAGTATCAATAAATGTTCATTTGAACAAAACACAGAACATTTACAAATTACCAGCACATCTTTAAAGCAATACTAATACATGGACAGTTAATACATATTTTGTTTTTGAAAAACAAAAACAAATATTGAACATTTAAAGGGGTCAAAATAATGAAATTACAACAAAATTAAGTATTTACGTCACACCTCCAAACTGATAAATAGTAGAATTAGTCATTGAGCATGATTCCAAGGCGTTTGTGAGGTAAAATCTTGGTCTCATCAGTTCGATGGTGCTGCCTGACGCCCTGAGCCCCTCTGCTGGGTTCATTCGGCTTTGAGACTCCCGCAGATTTGCGCTTGCTTTTCCTTTTGGCTCGGGCAGGAAGATCAAAGTCATGATTTCTGAAAAACACGTTTTAGAATTGTTATGAAGGATTTGTTTGTTGTTTCTGCCAATCCTTAAGGGGAGGTCGGTATGGCTCAGTAGGAAACATCACGCCCGCGGACACAGGGACCCGGGTTCGAATATGACTGGGCCCTCCAAGTATGACGCCTGTATAGTGCGATGTTTGCCGCGACTTGAGTCGACCGAGATTGATCGAGATATGCGCACGTTATAAATATCCTCTCTACCTTTACCTTTATAAACACGTTAGTTGTCTTCAGACACCCCCCCCCCCCCCCCATCTTTCTCTCTTCCATCCCCAGAGCACATTTAATAAACAAACAATGGCAATGACTCAAAAACAGCTTTCAATTATATTACCTTGTCTGAATGACAGACATATCATCAGGACTGTATGTTCCGTCGAAACCATCACTTTGCCGTCTTTCATCTTGAGGCCTACACAGCTCCATTTCTGTGTTGACTGCAGCCCTGTGAGAACAACAATAATTATTCTTTTCAGTATTGCATTTATTTGTCAAAAGAAACAAGATGAGTTAGAAGACGAAGGCAATATCACTCAGATCATCAGCGTACAATTACATGTAGTTGTTTCCACCTGAGCTCTCAGATAGCTCCCCTGACAGCCTACGACAGCGGACCGATAATGGTCCATCATCGGCCCGATGCCGAATCAATGGGCCCGATATTTGGCCTTAATCGAAGAATAATTATTGTCTGGGTAATGCAAATTATTGGTTAGCACAAAAATATCGTTTTGGACCCAGTTGTGGTTTTTCTTTGGCAGTGATTTTGGTTAGTACAGGTTTAACAAACACCTGTGATGGGGCCGCAGTCAGACATAGGTTCGCCTGGGTTCAAATGCGGAAGCTAACTGCGGCAGCTCCACATACAGCGGCGCCATGTGACAGCTAGGACTTAATTGTATCGATAACGGTCAACCCGTTGACCCTGAATACTCTTGGAAGAAGAAGACCTATTCCTTCTAAAGAATAACACTGATTCATTGAGGTTTGTCATCAGGTTTTTACTGTACTGCTTTTAACTTTGTTGCAATTGGTCTTTGAGAACATACCAAATAGATCAAGTTACAGCCACTCAACTGTGCAGAGTCAGTTGTTTCCAACTGAGCTCACAGGTGTCCGGTGTCTCGGCCAATCAACTAGTGTTCAACTAACCTTGAGTGAGGGAGAGACGCGCGACTGGAATGAACAGCACTGTCTCCAACATGCTGGATGTCATCACCAGCCGGACACATCTCCATCTTTGGGTAGACTGGAGCTTTTGCGGTGTGCATGTGGAATGATCTGTAATTTTATTCAAACTCACGGCTTTAAAAAAAGTTTGCATAAATGCCTTGGGGTTTTGTGTCACTAACACACACACACACACACACACACACACACACACACACACACACACACACACACACGCACACACGCACGCAGACACACAAACACACACTATATAAACCATTCAAACATACAAGGTTAGTTATATAGGCTGGCTTACTTGTTTGCATCGGTCTGCAAAATGGAGATCTCACACGCTGTTTTGACCGCATCCGGAATATCTCTTGGGCGAATAGCCAGTCCACTCCCACCTGGGGTCATGTCAGCTAGGACCCCAAAAAAGTTTTCCGCGTCCAGCGTCGTGAGAGAACGTGTGTTGAAAGCTTTTGCAAAAGCATACATTTGGATTTTTCTCTCAACATTGGTCAGCAAAGCCTCAAACGTGACTGTGGGAACTCCGCCTACATAGCCTGCAGGTGGCGGAAAAGCAGCTGGATCATACCGACCAAGAAGCCAGTTTCTCATTGACAGCCGCCACTCAAGACGCTGATCAGCTTCAATCCCTCCTTCGTCGTCAGCTCGGTACCACAGCCTGATCATACGGCAGAAGTCAGCTTCCTGCAGATGGCCATTCTTGCGCATCTCAAGCTGCACAGGTTCACTGAAAGTGAGTTGCGCAAAGGAGTTTCGCTGCCGATCGATCAAATCGTCCACATGCGCTAAAGTCAGCCCCGTCTGGTTGCTTCTGCATTCAGTGGCCACCTTAACCCACGCCTCCCTGTGGATTTTGGATTCCACAATACCGGTTTTGCACACCTTTGTGCGCAAATTTGTCAGGATGTGGTGAGAATCAATTATGCCCAGAAGTGGTTTCTGTTGTTCAGACCTGGTTTCTGGATATGAAAACCACTTCAACGGTTGATTGTTGACCATGCTGGTGGAGGAAAATGGAAAGGACATCCTCCACTGCCTTTCCTTATCCGGGTATTCTATCTCAGCGTACAGTGCGCAGAGCAGGTCTTTTGGCAAAGTTCTGGCTGTTTTCAAGGCAAGATCTCTCAGATTTGGACATTTCTTTGATCGCATTCTGGAGGTCGAGGTCTCGGGCATTCCAATGAAATTGGGAATGAGCAGCCTGTGTATGTGTTCTAGCAGGACTTGTTTTGGAGATGCCAAAAGAACGTGTTTTGTTTCTTGCGGAAACAGGTACTTCATTGTCTTGAGGGTTACTTTCAGTTCTGGGAGAGACAATTTATCTCCAGAATGAAGTGAATCTCTGAGTTCTTTCGTGTCCACTCTCTTCCATTTTTCTTGGTGTTGGTTTTTGACTTGATTGTCAGACTGCAGAGCAGACAGGATGATCTGAAGAGAACCCTCATCCAATTCGACTGTAGGTCTCATAACATCTTGTCCTTCCTGTTGCCGGTCATCGCTTGAGCAGTCTTGGGCTGTGTCTTCATCTGGACAAGTGTCTCTTGACTTTGTTGTTATCAAGTCTTTGACGACAGTTAGGATCTCTTGGTAAGTACAGTCATCGACCTTATCTCCCAGGTTTTCAGGCAACAGGCTGATTGCATTCCCCGTGCAGTCATTCTCTTCTTCAGGTTTCGTATCAGAATGTTTTTTGGTCCTCTTTCCAGACATCAGCCTCAGATGTCGTCTTTTGATTGCAACATCGGCCATGGATACAACGCGTACACCTGTTTGTGCCTCACCAGACCTGAGCTGCAAATCATTGAAGTATTTTAGAAGGGTTTGCTTGGGAATTTTCTTGATCTCCTCATAGTAGGCCTTCTGGTGCTGAAGTGCTGTCAAGGGTTTACCAGCCATGTCACTTGTGACCAGTTTTATGAACTGCCCATCACAGCAAAATGAGACGACTTCCAAGTGATTTTCCTCTGCTGACACTAACACCCTCTGCAGCATTCTCCGAACAGTAGCTGTGTCCAAGCTTGGACCCTGAAGGCCATAAGCCACTGGCAATGACGGTAAGGCATGGCGATGGAGGTCTGACATCATAAACAAAAACATCTCGGTGGCCCGTTTTCTACACAGGTTGGCTGCTTCTTTCACGCACTCTTGCGCTTGGTACAAAGCTTGGGGAGTTTCTTGTTCCATCAGCGGCGGTGCGTTGTGTAAACATGGAACTTCATCTTCGTGGTTATGGAAGGTAGTGCTGCTTGGAGACTCATGTTTGCATGGCGTTGAGGTCAAGGACGGAATTTCGCCAAGAAACTCTGTGTTTTGTGCCACAAAATCTTTCAGTTGTTGTTTCAGCGCTGGGACACACTTGCTAAGTTTTGAGGGCCTCTTTGGCAACTCATCACCGTAAAGACGCTCAAGTTCTTCCCAAATCCGCTTCCAGAGAGGCTCAGAATACTGCACTTTGAAGAAGGTTGTGCTTTCACTTGTGTATGACAGAAACAACAAACTAGTACACTGAAGTGCCGTCATCTCGCACAGGAGTTGCACTACATAATAATAAGGAACCTGGTAGTGGACTTGGGGCACAAAGCTCTTTTGTGTGTACGGACATTTGATCTCTAAGCCAAGGCATGCTGTTTCGTGCGCGTCTGTTCTCCCAGAACCATCAGGACTCACGACCAGGAAGTTTTTGTCATTTCTCTCTAATACAATGCATCCTTCTTCAATGTATCGCAAATGGGGATAGAAAGCCGGAAATATTTTCCCAACCAACGTTGCTACTGCATTCAGTTCGTTTCTTTGACCATGTTCAAGCTGCTTTTTCAGCAGGTCTGAGAACACTGGTGGTTCTTTCTTCAAGAACTTCTCGTCATAGTAGGCCACCTGATCTTTGAACGAGTTCAACCCCAGCGACCGATGTGCGCTGCTGCCCGTGACGTGTCCTGTGGATCTGAGATTGTGCCATTCTTCAGTTCTTTGCTGTAGAACATATCTTGTTATGCCTGCACCCCCTGTGATCTTTTCCTGCGCACCATCCCCTACGCAAACGTAGTTTCTCTGATGCTGGAGGTCAAGAGGTCGTTCACCCAGACAGTACAGCTGGTCAGCGTCTTGTAGCTTGGCTGAAATCTGACAAAGCTTGTCTGTTGTATCAAGACATGCCTTCACTGTGGCAGCAATTTCGAATAAGGATGACTGGAGGCTACTAATGACGAAGACGTATTTGGAGGTTCTCCAATCAGGATGGCCAAGACTTTTGAATTTGATGACCCCTTGTTCCTTGAGACATGCCATTTCTCTGAGTTCCCTGATACGTGTGCTCACCACTTGCACTGCATTCTGAACTTCTTTGTAGGTTAGTGTGCCACGTTCGCATTTCTGTGCCATTTCGTTTAGAAGATCTGATTCCTTGGCCTTTCTCTGATTTAGCTCAGAAAGCGTGGGGCGGGTTTCGCAGCCGAAAAGATCGACATCACCCTGCTGGTGAGTCAGTGATCCATTTATCTTCTTTGAGTCAAAACTTATTTTCACCTGTTTTGCATGGATACTGACGGTCTCCACGCACTCCTGGATCACACCAGGCTTCAGCTCTGTTTTAATTACAGATGCTGTCTCAAGATATTTTGCTGAGGGTACCGCAAAGTTAATCTTGGCGTCTTGGGGCAACAGCTTGCTATCCACTGCTGTTCCCTCAAGTAGCTGACCATGATGCTTGGGTCCACCCATGAAACGGATGAATTTACCATGGAACAATTTGTAGCCAGTGCGCCACCACAACTTCACGTCGGGGCTGTACCGCATGGACATCGCTGAGCCACTTGCATAAAAACGGACAACATCCATAAATAGCTTGAACGCTATATTGTCCAAAGGAAATGAATCGGACGCAACCAACTCGTGAAACTGAACCCATGTTTGCAATTGGCCACTATCCTCTAATTTCCTAACCACTTCTGGTAGAAGATCGCTTAACTGCTCTTGTGCAGTTTTTCCTGTGGCACTACAAGACGGGCGTTCATATTCATCGGGCACCGAAGAGTCACTCTCTGGAAGAACAACAATTTTTTTCTTCTGATTGTCGCCAACAATTCTGTTTCCGCCTTTAACCAGATCTGCTGGAACCACTTCAAAGTCTTGTGTCACATAGGAATTCTTCCCAGTTGTTGCACTTAGAGTCAAAACTCGAATCTTCAACCTTAGTGACGAGTGTTTGTCAACGTTATGAGATATAATATCATTAAAGTTCACAAATTCTTCTCCACAGTTGTAGCATCGATAATCCATTTGAACCTCTGAAACCCAAGAAGATTTTCCTTTGTTTATAACCAATGTAAGATTATTAAAAAAATATTTGAATAGAAGCATTGGCCATTGTTGTGATACTTTGATACAGTCTGTTCAACTTGCAGCAATTTGGCACATTTTTAAAATAAAAGATCCACCTGTCGTATGTGAGATTCAGTTTTCAGAGCAAAATGATGCCCAGGGACTTCTAGTGGTGACTGAAAAAAAAAAGAGTACTTGCCTATGTCAAGTATGTGTCTTTATCCACGCTTGTTGTAAGAGGCAACTTTTCCCAGCTCCTTGTGTTCATGACTGCTTTCTCTTAAAATTAATTACTTTATGACAGTCAGAATACAATGGAACAAGGCTACATAAACCCTGACAGCCTACGACAACGGCCCGACTAAGGCTCAACACCGCGCCAATAAATTCAGCATTGGGCCAATGTTGGGCCATGATTGCTCCGTTTTCGTAGGCTATCAGGGTCAAAGATACATATTGGTAAACTAGTAAAATACATGTTCAGCATCATCAGCAATACCACAAAAGGATTAAAAAAAATCCTATTAGCTGTATGTCAGCGGCACAATGCAACCAGAACCAGCGTTTATGTGGAGTGATCGGGTGCTGGTCACTACCGCGAGCGTCACTACCGCGAGTACCACTACCGCGTCTCACACTAAAGTTGTGTTTCCGTACCCGCGACAGCGTTTTTCCAGCGGCGCGACGAAAATCAAGCACATAGAAAATGACCAGGAGTGTTTCCACACGCGCGACGCGTTAGCGGCGCGACAAGCGGCAAGCGACGCGATTTTTTTGAAAGGGTCCTGGAGCGATTTTTTCGCGTTGTCGCGCGGCAACGCGGGAGTTTACAGATTTTACCGCATGTTTAAAACGCAAGTACGGAAACACGTCACGCGTTTGTGCGCGTTTTCTTTTGTCGCTGCCGCTGTCGCGGGTACGGAAACAGAACTTACCGCGAGTACGACACTACCGCGAGTACGACACTACCGCGAGTATAACATTACCGCGTGTCATTTTATGACTTCCATGGCTGAAGGCAAAGGTTGAAATGTTTCCTTGAAATATGTATAAGTTACAGCTCCGTCCATCCATGGTATCGCCTGATATTTTGTCGAGACTGGGTCAATGAATATGATGACGTCACTCGAGGCTCTGCCGAGAGTGACGTCATTATATTCTTTCACCCGTCGAGACAAAATATCACGCGATACCATGCATGGACGGAACTGTAACGTATATATGGCATGACCAAAGTAAAGAGAATTTGTCACGGGATGTGGCAACAAATCATTGGAAATTCACCATGGGCAATCAACCCAAGCCTAGAAGTTGTAGAACTATATTTTGTTTCAGTCTTGGCAAGGCCAGTTTTGTCCAGTTCCGAAAAAGACATCATGAATTCATTCACCCTGCCGAGACGAAAAAAACAATTCCATGGATGAAAACGTATAAGTTTATATCCCGTGACGCATCAAAGCTAAATTTTGTTTTGAAATGTCATTACAACGTACAGATAACTTATAACGACATAATCGCCTTCACAAGACAGGAAAAACGCACACTTTGTTTTTCGTCTGCTACAAATCTAGTCTTGTTGGTTGACGGAGAGACTAAAGCTTCAATCGTACCTTCATCAACAGGAATAAATGCTCAATCCGCTGTCAGTTCGCAACTGAACCTTGTTTTTTTTCTTTAACTTTTGGGTTAACATTGAAACGGCAATCCAAAAGAGTGTTTCAGCTGTTTCAAGACACAGGCTTAGCTCCTTCTTTTGAGTTGCTTTTCAGTCTAAAATGACACCGGAAGCGAACAAATTGTCGCGTATACTGTCGTCACAAAAAGACGTCATGACAAAGTTATCCACGCAAAGCGAAAGAGACTTTGACGTCATTTACTTTTGTTCGGAATTTTCCGTCTGTTCCTAGCTTGTCAGTGAAGACTTGACGTGAGTAAGCTTACCCAAAACGTCTTTGTTCTCTATTCACATTGCAGCTGTGAAATAATCAGTCTTGTGTCTCGGTCGTGTAGGTACAGAGTTTGCTTCTGCAATCATTGTGTTCGTGTTGATGACGGCTTCATAAGACAAATCAGTGAATCTATCGTGAAGAAGACGCCTTATGTACAAATCACCGAACCCAACCCATTTATTGTGTGCATTTTTCTGAGGAATAAACTGCATTTGGTTAATTTCATCCGTTTAATGCTTGTCGAAACGAGCCATAAGGCTTTAGAATAAAAGATTTCACGCATTGCTTGGCCCACAGATGAGGTCGCAGTTTGTAGGTTGAATCTATGAATCGGCCAGAGATAGATCTGCATTTCTGGTACGACCTTCCAGATTATCAACAGCGGGTTCATGGTCGGAATCAAGAGGTCAAATTTGCGAGGCTCCCAATCATTTCATAAAAGATTTCCATTTTCTTGTTTCTGCGGCTGCGCAAGTTATTTTGCCTAGGTCATGGCCGAACTTTAGGCCTACGGAGAAATATCGCTGGATATTTTCTCCCTAGATTAACAGAGACAAAGAAGGGAAGTCATGCTGTATAAAACAAAAAGGCCTGGTCTGTTCTCTGAACACTAATTCAATGTTTGTCATGCTAACCAAGAACTCAAAACGATCAGAACACACTATCAGAATACATATAGAATGGGTTGCTTCCAATCAAAGTTAGAACACAAACTCACAAGAAGTAAGTTTGCATGCGTTCTCTCTACGGTTATGGTACTCGCGGTTGTGGTACGCGCGGTAGTGTGACACGCGGCAGTGTTATACTCGCGGTAGTGTCGTACTCGCGGTAGTGTGACACGCGGTAGTGTTACACGCGGTAGTGTCGTACTCGCGGTAGTGTGACACGCGGTAGTGACGCTCGCGGTAGTGTCGCATAACCGGAGTGATCTGGAAAGGTGTCAATCTCTCTCTCTCTCTCTCTCTCTCACTCTCTCTCTCTCTCTCTCAGGCTCACACACACACACACACACACACACACACACACACACACACACACACACACACACATACTGATGTCATCTGACTTACTTGGTATCACAAAAGGTGCTGCCTTGCCGGTTTTTGCTGAAAAATAACTCCGAGACAATTAGATTCAATGAATACAATGATACAAGTAACCGGCAAGTCATAAATCCAAGAAGGTGTGGGGACCGACACAAAATAGGCTGGTTGTGGGGTCCGTCACAGAGAAATTAGGTCGAAAGTGGGGTCCGACACAGAAAGTGGGGACCGACACAATGAATTATGGGAACCGTCACGCCTACGTCACAAAAGTGTGTGGGGACCGAACACAGCCAATTTCACTGACTACTTTTGTTGTTTTTATTATTACGGCTGTTTGGATGGCCCTACAATCTTGAAACTTGGGCTGTCTGCTACAGACATGTTGAACTTTTTGCTGGACGACGGACAGTTCCAAGCAGGTATTTTTTGGTAGGATATTTCTTGCCGATGCTACGAATTATGCAGTTTTGCAGTAAAATGGAAGGCATTCTACCTAATAACGGCTAAAATATCAAAAACCTTCAATCCAACAGCACCTAGGCATGTAGTGTAAACACTCACAGATCTAACAAGACCATTCTCAGAGAGCAACATTGCGTAATACTACCATAAATGGATGTTTTGTCCGCGAATTTTGGCGTGTGGGAACCGAGTGGGAACCGAACACGAAGGGTCAGGGCACCGAACACAAAGCGTAGGGGAACCGTCACAGTGTCACCGGTGTGTGTACCGGTTTGGGCTGGTGACCTGATGATTGAGGGGTTTACTTAGTTGCGACTTTGTAGCGCCAACACATCATTTTGGCCCAGTCTTTATCTAAGACAGGAGGTTGAAGAAGGCTTACCCGTTTCAATCAATCGGCTGGTCAAGTCTGGGTATATGTCTTGAGCATATTGCATCGGACCTTTGGCTAAAGGAGCAAGCGGCGGTAGGAGGGGGCGGCGGTAGTCGGGACAAACACTATGCCAAGTTGTTACCTAATCCGTTTCCGCTTGGAAAGAGTTGACGAACATTATGCCAAGTTGTTACCTAACCCGTTTCCGCTTGGAAAGAGTTAAATCTCCTATTACAGATTGATACCATATGTTTCCTCTTATCGCTGCGTATATCCATCTGTATCCTTGGCGCTCTGGAGTTGGATAACCGCTCCACCTAAGCGTCCCCTTGTTGGGCTCCGTGGTGGGTGGGGATCAGATGCGACGAAGATAAAGGCCTCAAACATGGCCACCTCTTCTTTTTCTTCTTTTTTTTCAAACACCCAAAACCGAAACAAACGAAGATACTGCGTTGACTCTGACTCTGACGATGAAGTCCGAGTCAGAGCAACAAAGAACAACATCAGCGAGGCCTGGCCCCGTTTCATTGTTGTTGAGACAGCAGATGAGGCACAGCCCATCTCCAAACTTTCGCCTTTTGCGATACAGAAGGTTATTGCAGGAGTATCATCAACGATAGACAACATTAAGAGGCTTCGAAATGGTTCTCTACTGATTGAATGCCCTTCAAAAAAGGCATCAGATGGTCTTCTCCGTCTGAATGGTCAGAAATTTGTTGATAGACCGGTCAAGGTCAGTCCTCACAGAGGCCTGAACACCAGCAAAGGAGTCATCCGATGCCGAGAGCTGGAGGGCCTCAGTGAGGCTGAAATAAAAGAAGGTCTAAAGGATCAAGGTGTCATTGATGTGTACCGGGTGTTGATCAGGAAGGGCGATATCAGAGTACCCACCAACACCCTTTTCGTCACTTTTTGTACACCAACCATCCCTGAGAAAATAAAAGTGGGATTTGTTCAAATAAGAGTGACTTTGTATATTCCATCACCAATGAGATGTTTCCAATGCCAAAGATTTGGACATTCAAAGGCTGGATGTAAACAGAAGGCAGTGTGCGAGAGGTGTGGCGGAGATCCTCACGAAGGTCCCTGCACATCACCACCCACCTGCACAAACTGTAAGGGAAACCATTCCCCGTCCTCCAGAGAATGTCCAAAATACAAGTTTGAACAGGCCATTCAAAAAACAAAAACGGAGAAAAAGATGTCTTTCTCAGACGCCAGGAAGGAGGTTGAAAAAACGAATGTTTTTTCCTTCCAGAAAAGTTTTGCGGCAGCAGTCAGTCAAAGACCTGCAACAAAGTCAACACCCACCCAGACCAGTATTTCATATAGGTCTGTGGGTGTCCAGGCAGGCCCGTCCATGTTGAAAAGGACAGAGCCCACAAGAAACAAAAGTATTTGTACACAGACAGATGAAAGCACAGGTGGGGCTATCCCCACTGGAGACTCTATGGGGTCTCCTGGTGAGGTTTGCTTCACCGCCCCAACTGGAGACCCTGTGGGGGCTCCTGGTGAGGTTCGCTTCACCACCCCAATTGAGGACCCTATGGGGTCTCCTGGTGAGGTTCGCTTCACCACCCCAACCCAGAAGCCCGTTCACAGGGCAACTCACAGGAAGGGGGCCGTCGAGGTAGTGGAGGTAGTGGACCTTACTCAATCCACACCACGAACACCTCCGGACAAGGGAAAAGTTACTCTGCCCCAAAGATCGCCTCGCACCCCAAAAATGGAGAAAAATCCCATCACACTATACAATCATTTTGGGAGTTTATCCGACGAAGAGGGTATGGAGGCAGAAACTTCTTAAAACTAAACAAACATAGCCAATTTTATTCAATGGAATTGTAGAGGGGTCCAAGCTAACTATGAAGAATTATGTCTACTTTTACACAAATTTCATCCTGTTGCTACAGCATTACAGGAAACAATGCTGAAACCAAACAAAGATTTTAATGTATCTGGATACAATGTTTTTAGAAACCATTCAGACAATAACACGTCTGGGGGAGTTGCTCTTTTGATTAAGAAAAGTGTACTTTGTAGTGAGATCAACCTATGTACAAACATTCAAGCCGTCGCAGCACGAGTGACATTAGATAAAACCATCACTCTCTGCAGTGTATATCTGTCACCATCAAAATGTTACACGAAACACGATCTTGAAAATCTTATTGATCAGCTTCCAGCTCCTTTTGTTTTAATGGGAGATTTTAACGCTCATTCCCCTTTATGGGGCAGCAACTCTCTAAGTACGAGAGGACGAATTCTAGAAGATTTTTTAGACAATCGTAATCTATGCGTTTTAAACGATGGAGTACCAACATATCTCCATCCAGCAACAGGATGCAAGTCCATACTAGATCTAGTTATTTGCGACACCTCTCTTGTTCTAGACTTTGAATTTAAAGTCTATGATGACACATGTGGTAGCGATCATTTCCCTATCTTGATGTCTCAAATAGATGGATTGGAAGAAGCTTCCCCCCAGAGATGGAACCTGAACAAGGCAAACTGGCTGTCTTTTACTGCCGAATGTTCTGTCCAACTCACAGAAGACACTGTCTTTGATGGAAGTGACGACCCATCATCTATTTTTACAAACACTCTACAAGACATTGCCACTGAGTACATCCCAAAAACATCTTCAAACAACCGCATTAAAGTGCCATGGTTTAATAAAGAATGCCAAGAAGCCCGATCTGAGCGAAAGAGAAGTCTACACAGGTTCTACAGATGCCCGACCCTTAGCAAGAAGTTGACTTTCTTCAGATTTCGCGCTAAGAGTCGCACTGTCATAAAACATTCTAAAAGAACATCCTGGAGGTCTTTTTGCTCAAACTTAAACTCTAAGGTATCATCAAGTAAAGTTTGGAATGCTATTCGTAAAATCAAAGGGAAAAAAGGATCTGCATCAATTAACCACCTTGCGGTAAATGGATCCCTTATAACCCAAAAGAATGAAGTAGCAAACGTTCTGGCTTCAACAATGGAAAAAAACTCATCAACAGAAAATTACTGCACAGATTTTCAAAAAATCAAAGCCACCCAAGAACGTAAACCCATAAACTTCTCATCTCAGAATGAGGAGAACTACAACCAGTTGTTCAGTATAACTGAACTCAAACAAGCTTTACAAAAATGCAACAACTCAGCAACGGGGCTGGACGGAATACATTATCAGTTCCTCACACACCTACCAGAAAGTTGTCTTCTGGTCCTGCTGAAGGTTTTTAACCACATATGGGAGAGTGGATCCTTTCCACCTTCATGGCAAGAAGCGATGATTGTCCCCATTCCAAAACCAGGTAAAGATCATACAAACCCCAGCAACTACTGTCCGATAGCCTTGACCAGCTGTCTGTGTAAAACCATGGAGCGATTGGTCAACGCTAGGATGGTGTGGTACCTAGAAAAACAAAACCTCTTAAGTGATGTGCAATGTGGCTTCCGAAAGGGACACAGCACCACTGATCATTTGGTACGTTTTGAGACCTTCGTTCGAGAGGCCTTTGCGAGATCTGAACATGTACTAGCTATATTTTTTGACCTCGAGAAGGCTTACGGCACGACCTGGAAACACGGTATTTTAGCTGATTTGCATGAAATGGGTTTTCGTGGACGTCTCCCTGTTTTTGTGGAAGGATTTCTAAGTAATCGATTTTTTACAGTACGGGTCGGTCCCAACCTATCAGAGTTCTGTCAACAAGAGATGGGTGTTCCTCAAGGAAGCATTCTATCACCCATGTTGTTCAACATCAAAATCAATAACATAGTAAAGGCAGTACTGAAAGGATCCGAGTTTGTTGATGACTTTGCACTTTGTGTGCGTGGCAAATCCCTACATAGAGTGGAAAGGCAGCTTCAATTATGTATAGACAAGGTGCAAAAATGGGTAACAGAGAACGGTTTCAAATTTTCCACCAGCAAAACTGTCTGTATGCATCTTTGCAAACAAAGGGGAGCCATGCCAGAACCCTCTCTGGTCCTGAATGGTAATCCTGTCAAGGTTGTTGAAGAATTTAAATTCCTAGGACTGACCTTTGACCGTCGACTAACATTCCTTAAACATATCCAGTATCTGAGAACATCATGTCTTTGACACTTTTTCTGCAGACTCAGATTGCCACTTGTTCTTCTAGCAAGAAACTGTTTGATATTTGCAACCGCTTGACTGGCCGCACTAAGGTGTCCCCACTCCCCACTGTATTTCCTGTTAGTGAGCTGCCTGATGTTTTTAGTGATTTTTTCATCCAGAAAGTAGCTGATATTAGATCAGAACTTGACACGCTAGCTGTTAATTCTGCTGCACCCACTCATGTTGATGCTTCCCCTGCCTGTACGTTTTTAGCATTCCAGAAAGTCAGTGAGAAGGACCTTAGAGAGATTATTTTGAAATCCAAACCTACAACTTGTCCACTTGATGCATTGCCCACACCATTACTTGTTGAAAACCTTGATCTTCTGTTGCCTGTTCTCACCCAGATTGTTAATGATAGCCTGTTGTCTGGTGTTTTTCCATCATTGTTCAAAACTGCACTTGTGAAACCGCTCCTTAAGAAATCCAATCTCGATGTAAATGTCTTAAAGAACTACCGCCCTGTTTCTAACCTTTCATTTTTGTCAAAGATCATTGAGAAAGTAGTTTTAAAGCAGCTGTTAGTGTATTTGAACACTCATGATCTGATCTCGCATTCTCAGTCAGCATACCGTCCTTCTCACTGTACTGAGACTGCCCTGCTCAAGGTGACCAACGACATTCTGTCTGCTCTGGATGGTGGTGATGTGTCTGTGCTCACCCTACTGGACCTCTCGGCAGCGTTTGACACAATAGATCATGTCACACTGCTGAGCAGGCTCCAGACCTTGTATGGCATCTCTGGTCCAGCGCTGGCATGGTTTGAGTCCTACCTTACGGACAGAACTCAGGCTGTGCTTGTCGATGGCCAGAGATCAGCCCCAGCCCCCCTTGTTTTCGGTGTCCCTCAAGGCTCTGTACTTGGCCCCGTCCTCTTCATTATGTATACCAAACCCTTGTCTGCCCTCATTCAAAATCATTCCGTTTCAAACCAGTCTTTTGCTGATGATACCCAGTTGTATAAGCCTAGTTCCCCCGCTGAGACACATGCCGCCATCCAGACCATTCAGACCTGTATCTTAGATGTTAAGTCATGGATGGTAGAAAATAAGTTAAAACTAAATGATGATAAGACAGAGGCACTTCTGTGCATGAAAAAGTCCACTAAGTTCCCAAATTCTCAACCTTCGTCTGTCCAAGTAGGCAATACCGACATCTCTTTCTCTTCTTCAGCTAGAAACCTCGGCTTCACCATCTCCTCAGACATGACACTCAACAAGCACATCTCCAACATCTGTAGGTCCGCATACTTTGAACTCCGCAAGATCGCAACCATCCGCCATACTCTGTCCGTTCAAACTACAAACACTCTAGTCTGCTCTCTTGTTCTTTCTAAACTTGACTACTGTAACTCTCTTCTCTCTGGCTGTCCACTCTACCTCCTGCACAAACTACAGAAAGTTCAAAATTCTGCAGCACGCCTGATCCTCAAAGCACGAAAAAAAGATCATGTCACACCACTTCGCCGCACACTCCACTGGTTACCCATCCAAGCCCGCATTGAATACAAACTGTCCACTCTCTGCTTTCACTTCTTCTCTGCCTCGTCTCCTGCTTATTTCTCTGAACTTCTCACTGTATACACTCCTGCTAGACAACTCCGCTCCTCTTCTGATAGCCGCACCCTAGTCATCCCACACACAAAATCAAAAGCATATGGACAACGCACTTTTGCATTTTGCGCATCTACTCAATGGAACTCTCTCCCCTCTCACATTCGCCACTCTCAGTCAGTACAGTCATTCAAGCGAGCACTCAAAACTCACCTCTTCCTGAAACACAACTCCTAAAGTCGCAACATTTTGCCATCCTGTTCTGTAACGGTTCCATCTCTATTCAGCTTGTTATTTTTGTCTTTTGTTTTAAATTATTATAAATATAATTTTTCACTGCAGTAGTCCTTTAACTTTAACCCTTAGCTGTAGGCTAGATATGCACAAGTCATGTCGGTGCCACATAATGCTGACACACATGTTCCTGTGCATAGTTTATGGATAACGTGTAGTTGGGAAGTTAAGAGTAGAAATAATTAGTATTTAGTGTAGGAGGAGGGTTGGGGTGGGTAGGGAGGGGGTGGGTATTTTAATAAACAATTTTAGAGAATTGTGTATCTTATATTTGAGTCTTTCGTGTTTTAGACATTGATGCATTTAATAGTTTTAACGAGTTGCCTTTTGTTTTATCATTCTGGTGTTTATCTAGATGTGCTGTGTATCTTATAAGAAGTTCTTAAAAGTTCGAAGTTATTTTAGCATATAGGTTTTTTTATGGTCTTAACAGTTAAACATGTATTACGTTATCATTAAGATTCATGCTTTGTTAGCACTAAGCAGTTGTTTTAATCAGTCTGGTGTTCTCTTGTTTTCATCTTATGAACATTCTAAATGTTAGACTAACTTATTGTCTTGTACAGAATAACAACGGTGTGAATGGTGCTATACTGAATGAAAGAGTGTGACATGAAGTTCTTGTACATCATTGTAAAGAGTGTGAATGACGTTTTAGTTTAGATGTCAAGCGCTTAGAGCAAGCCTTTTTAACGAAAGTTTTTGATTTAGCGCTATATAAATGTTCTTATTATTATTATTATTATTATGTCTGAAAGCTCTGGATGTATTGAAAGTGGTTTCTCATACGGACTGGGGTGCTGACCGCACAGTCCTACTCAGACTTTACCGTGCTTTAATCCGATCCAAGTTGGACTATGGTTGTGTCGTCTATGGTGGAGCCGCAAAATCCAACCTAAGGCTATTAGACACAATACACCACCAGGGTATACGTCTTTGTCTGGGAGCTTTCAGGACGTCTCCAGTACAGTCCTTATATTTTGAGGCCAAAGAACCCTCTCTGAGGCTGCGACGCCTGAAACTCACCCTAAATTATGTGTTGAAACTGAAAGCTATGCCTACAAATCCAGCCTACCAATGCGTATTTCAACCACAATGCTCTGAATTTTTTGAAAGTCACCCAAATGATCGAGCACCTCTGTCTTCTCGGATTCAGTCACATCTGGCCGAATCAAAGATAAAACTCGATCATGTTAGTGAAAATCGATGGACAGAAACACCTCCATGGACTTTGCCAGATCCAGTTGTTCGACTCGATCTGACAAGGTTAAAGAAGTCAGAGACAAATGATTTGATTTTTAAACAGTGTTTTAGCCAGTTCTGTACCGAGTTTCCTTCCCATCAACGAATATACACTGATGGGTCCAAAGCTGAAAGTAAAGTGGCATCAGCTTCTGTCACAGGTCCTAAACTCGATAGGGCCTTTTCGGCCCGTCTTCCGGATGACAGTTCTGTATTTTCTGCAGAGTTGAAAGCTTTACAGCTAGCTCTGAAACAGGTATATCAGTCAAAAAAGAAAGACTTCCTGATTCTGTCGGATTCCCTATCGGCTCTTACCGCCGTGAAGAGAACTCAGCTAGATCACCCACTGTTGGTCGAAATCCAAGAGCTACATGCATCTCTGATTGAAGAAGGCAAAAGGATTGTGTTTGCATGGGTGCCATCCCATGTTGGAATTAGAGGCAACTCTGCAGCTGATCAAGCTGCTAAAGAAGCCAGAGAAAGACTCATCACTGACAAACACACAAAGCATTCAGATTTCAGAACTCGCACCAACATGTACATAAAGTACCTATGGCAGAGTGAATGGGACGAATGTGAAGAAAATAAACTTCATAAGATCGTCCCCCAGCTGTCGGACAGCCTACCCCAATGTCGCCTCAACAGGAAAGAAGAGACAGTTCTCTGTCGCTTACACATTGGGCACAGTCACATTACACATTCGTATCTGCTGAAAGGTGAAGATCCACCATACTGTTTTGGATGTGACGAACCATGGACATTAGAACATGTTCTCACAAAATGTGTAGACGTTCAAGAATTTCGAGACAAACACTACAATGTGGACACACTGAAGGTTTTATTCCGGGATGTTCCCCCGGACAAGATTTTTAACTTTTTAAAAGAGATCAAGATTTTTTACAAGATTTAAAGTACCAGAAGTGAAAATTATTAATTTTTAGAACCTTCTTTTACAGTGATAGATTTGAATGTAAATAGTCTGAAACGTAGAACTTGCCATATGAAGGGAAAAGAAAATAATTGCATCGGTCTCGAATAGCAGCTAGCATCTGCTGAAGAGACATTAAACCCCAAAAACCAACCAACCAACCAACCCGGGCGATCGCCCGGATTCCAATCAAGCGGAGCCACTCACTCGACCCTGGCAGTTGGAAAACCCAACCGTCAATTTTTCCCTAACTTCTTTCAAGAAGAATGAAACCTCGGACTCTTGTCTTTAGGCAGCTGTTTCTTGAGCAGTGCTCAAAGTACACAGAGTATGAATTTATTTTTACTGACGGCTCTCTCAAAGACGATTCCGCTGCTGCGGCAGCAGTTTCTAACAAGAAATTACATCAACCACTTCAACTCCGACTCCCTAATGGTTCGTCGGTGTATTCGGCGGAACTTAGGGCCATCATCTTGGCATTAAAATTAATTTATCAATCCAGACATCAGTCTTTTTTGATTGTATCTGATTCGCTTTCAGCTCTTGAAGCGATATCCACCAGAAAGTTTACTCATCCTTTTTTAGTCGACATTCACGACCTTCATACTAAACTTATTTCTGAAGGCAAGATTATCAATTGTATGTGGGCGCCCAGTCATATGGGCATACACGGCAACGAGGTTGCTGACAAGGCAGCAAAGGATGCTCTAGATTTGACGGTTCCTCGTCTCCCTGAGCAGTCTGTTCCTTTTACTGACTTGCGTAGGAAGACACTTTGTTACAGCTTAAAACTCTGGCAAGACCGTTGGTCTGCCTGCACGGAAAACAAATTGTATAAAACTCTTCCTGACCTGTTAAAGCCACTTCCTTTAGTGGCTTCAAATAGAAAAGAAGAAAGTGTTTTGGCCAGGTTACATACTGGTCACACTTATCTCACTCATGTTCATCTGCTTAAAAGAGAAGAGGCACCATGGTGCTACGCATGTGATACTGGTTTTACTGTGAGTCATTTTGTCACTGAGTGTGCTGATCTGTATGATCAACGAGAAAAGTATTTTGGCACCTCGAGCTTGAAAAGTATTTTTACAGAGGTCAGCTCTTCAGCTCTTTTTGGGTTTTTAAAGGAGTCTGGTCTTTATTTTAAGATTTGAATTTTAAAACAACCTAGTTTATTTGACATATAGGGTTTTGCTTTGACTTTTTTGTTGCCTTCGGGTGACGTTACGGATTTTATGTATTAGAAGTGTTTTAATCTAAAAATGTGCAATGATTAACTTGTGGGGTCCTGATTTGGCCTATTATGGTCCGCTGGACCCGAAAAGCAACAGCTAACTAACTAACTAACTAACTACCCTCAGTCAGACGGGTCTTTGTTGTTAGGTAGATGTGAAGCAATTTAAAAAAAAGTTATGCTCTGTAAACTGCTTTGGGCTGACGACAAGCCTCCAATGAAGATCTTTTAAAAAACATTTTACATGGCAGCGTGGGGACGTCTTCAAACGGCTCTCCATAGTCAGCTAGACGTTAAAGAATAATGAAAAAACATTGTTTATGTGACATGTCATTGAGAGAGAGAGAGAGAGATAAGAATAAGAATACTTTATTATCTCATAGAGAAATTCAGGGGATAAAGTGAGTGAGGGAATGAGAGAGAGAAAAGATGAAGAGAGGGAAGAAGAGAGAGAGACAGAGACTCGAGACGGGGAGAGACAGAGATAGAGAGAGAAGGGGGGCGGGGGTGGGGGGTGGACAAAAAACAATACATTCGGTTTTATAAACGTTAATAAAATTTAATGTCTTCGAACATGAAACTACAAAACAAAAGTAACGTCAAGTTTGATCAACTTTGTATAAAATAAAGAGTGGTAACAACAAGCGTACTAGTCCGAATCGGACAACCAGAAACTTCACAGGAAAGGCTTGCAGACCTTACGACTGTTTGTGTTTTGCTGTGTTTTCATTTTTTTCTTTTCAACACTGGTTTGTTTAGCAATCGGACATGTCATTTGTCATTTCCATTGCCCTTGCCATTATGTTTGAAGCTGAGCTGCTTTGATCTTCCATGTACATGAACTGATTTGGCAGTGGTGAATTTTTTTGTGGGAGGGGGGTTATAGGTATTGGGTCTATGTCTGGATTTTCAGCGTTGAAAAACAGTTGCGAGATTTGCAGCTGCAAGTATGACTGCTTTTGCTGTGGAAGTTTCTCCATTTTCAAAATGCAGGACTCGAGGAAACTTCGTGCAACCGACTTTGGCTCTTCATCAGTCTTTAACATCGAGTCCAAACTTTCTCTGTTCTTGGCCTGAACGTTAATTAGTTCCACAATAGCGTTGTCAAGTTGACTGTCCTGTTGGAAAGGCCGCTTCTTGCCCTTCCCGCTTGCTGCTGACTTGGCAGGAACAGATTTGGGGGTCAGTTGACTGCCCGTCCTTGGTTTCACAGGAACGGATGAGGACATTGTAGACGAAGATGGTGTTGGTGAAGGCCCTCTCCCATTCTGTGCTTCATCCTGAGTATCATGTTGAAACGATGACACTTCGGACCTGAAAATAACAAAGCAAATGATTATTAGTTTTTAAAAAAAATGTACTTAGGGTTACTCGATTTTTTTTGTCTTACTTAACGCAGACACTTTTTTTCTGTTTCAGGTTTCTGGCTACAGGGGAATCCTTTCGTTCCATTGCCTTCAGCTACCGCGTTGGATTTACAACCGTCAGCAGAATTATGTCAGAGGTCTGCAAGATACTTTGGGATCGCCTTGCACCTATTCACTTGGCCTTCCCAGAGAGTGCTAACTACTGGAGACTCATTGCTTCCAATTTCGACAGCAAATGGAACTTCCCTCACTGTCTAGGTGCACTTGATGGCAAACATGTGGTCATGCGAGCCCCAGACAACACTGGTTCATTGTACTTCAACTACAAAGGTTCATTCTCAACAGTCTTGATGGCTTTGGTTGATGCAAATCTGAAGTTCATTTACATCGATGTCGGGTCATATGGCCGTAACAGTGACGGCGGCATCTTTGCCCACTCCTCCATGGGAAAAGCAATGGCCACCAATGCTCTCAAGTTTCCTCCCGACGCACGTCTTCCATATGCCGACAACCTGGGCCCACTTCCCTACGTAGTCGTGGCTGACGAAGCTTTCCCTCTCAGCAAACACATCCTGAGGCCGTTTCCAGGCCGCTCTCTCTCACTCGATAAGAGGATCTTCAACTACAGGCTGTACAAAACAAAAACTGGGGAAAAAATCCGGAAGAAGAAGTTTAAAATAAAAACGCAAAAAAAATAAAAATGTTCATGCCTGCATGTGACGGATGACGGATGTTCATGAATAGTAAGGTAAAAAAAATCAAGTGTCTTCGTTATGAACAGTTTAATAATAAAAGCACCAGGGAAGAACATTAAGGACTGTCCGACTGCCCGGGCAGGCATGGGAAGTGGGAAAAGTGGTTTCGGCGGATTTTGATGACTCAAAAAAGGAAATTTCAGATTGACTTGATGACTCAAAGAAGGAAACGCAATTTCATTTTGGCGGAAATTTGCCTTTTGGCGGACAATTCCCATGCCTGCTGGGGCAGGTGACCTATGTTGGGCAACCGGGGTGGTTGTCTAGCATGCATGTCAGGAATTGTTGTGTTACTTTGCACTTTTGGGCAAATGGGAAAAAAGATAATGTTTTCCATGAGCACATTTATAATCAATGATTTATTTTTTTGGCTGTATCTGTGCTGCCTGAAAACGGAATATAAAAACATTTCAACAGGATATATGTCAGATAGACATTTTAAAACCTCCATTCCATATCAGATATCTCGCTATCAACCAAGCTATCAACATAATTTGTGTGTGTTGTAATCGCGTTTAAATTTCTGTACAGCAACCACAAAGTCCTATCCCAGACCAACAATATCGTAGCATTTTGAGTCATTTGCAGATTTGGCGTATTTTTGGAATATAAATCGTAGCCCCACTAAAAAAAAAATTTAAAAAAATGTGTTCTCCCCAAGTTTGCTCCGTTGATGAATACACCAGAAGTGGGACCTGTCAACATAACCAGCCCAGAGCCAGATCCACTATACTCCAAGAGAAAAAAAAACAAAAAACAAAAACAACAACATGCGAATTTGCGAAAAGGGCCTGAAGAGGTGTAGTCCGTTCCACAAGGCAGCGCATAATCACCCTCTTCTTTGTGACTAGTCTAGTCTATCCGAGCGCCGGGGCCAGACGGATAAGAACCTAGTAAATTTAAAAATGACCACAAATACAATGTGTCTTGAAGATTGTTACTTTCCACTCAGTCTTTCCATAACATGCTTACTCTCAGGTTCCGAATAAACGTACACGTACGGGTATATATTTTGGAAAAAAATGCAGGCCTGTACGGTCTTATTTGGGTCTGTACGCTTATTTGATTTTGACACCATCATGCTTATTGAAACCCTATACGATTATTAGTTTTTCGTGGTAATTTGCAGTCTGTAAAATTATTCTGTCAATTGAAATCATCAATCAAAATCCGTAACCTTATTTAACTGGATCGATCGATAATCGGCCATTACAGCCACGGACTTTATAACACAACGCGTCATTGGTTGTTGCTAAGAAATCGCTTTCGGAAGGAGCCAATCACAGACCACCTACCAAAAAGCAAGAGATCATGCGAAAACAAATCTCGATGTATACACAGAGAATATAGTTCTTAGATGTATACGATTGATCTGATCAAAAGGTCGTCTGCTGTTAGGCCTAAAAAAAATACGTTTGCTTACGGTTACCCAACCCTACCTAATTTTTTGGGCCGACCCTAAACTTTTTTTTCGGAAGAAAAAAAAAAAAACTTTTTTTTTCTCGTTTTTTTTTCTTCTGTTTTTAGTCTGCGTCGTAAAATCGCCGATCGTAACCTTCGTTTTTTGCCTTGTGAGGAAAGTAACGAAAATTCTCTTGTGTTTTAAAAACAAAATCGGACGAAAATTTACCAAACAGGACAAAAATGAAAAAAAATGAAAAAAAGAAAAAAAAAAGTTTTTCCGACCTACCCTCCCTATTTTGTTTCGGCCAAGTAACCGTAAGCAAAGTTGGTTTTTTTTTGTTGGCGTTAGTATCACGATCGTCGCAAATCATGGCAGACTTTGAAAGTAATACATATTAAGTGCAACCAGCTGACAAGAGGAAGCTTGCTTCTCTCATCAACGAAAAAAAAAATTAGTATTCAAGCTGATCTCTGCATACACATGCAAGCAGAGTAAAAATGCACTAACATGCAATGTCAGAATGTGCCCCATTCGCAAAACACTGTAGCAGACGACACCCCCCCCCCCCCCTCTCTCTCTCTCTCTTTCTCTGTCTCTCTCTCTCTCTTTCTCTCTCTCTCTCTCTCTCTCTCTCTCTCTCTCTCTCTCTCTCTCTCTCTCTCTCTCTCTCTCTCTCTCTCTCTCTGTCTCTCTAGGTCAGCTCTACAGCTCTTTTTGGGTTCTTAAAGGAGTCTGGTCTTTATTTTAAGATTTGAATTTTAAAACTGCTTAATTTATTTGACATATAGGGTCTTGCTTTGACTTTTTTGTTGCCTTCGGGTGACGTTACGGATTTTATGTATTAGAACTGTTTTAATCTAAAAATGTGTAATGATTAACTTGTGGGGTCCTGATTTGGCCTATTATGGTCCGCTGGACCCGAAAAGCAATAGCTAACTAACTAACTAACTGTAGCAGACGACACCCCCCCCTCTCTCTCTCTCTCTCTCTCTCTCTCTCTCTCTCTCTGTCTCTCTGTCTCTCTCTCTCTCTGTCTCTCTAGGTCAGCTCTACAGCTCTTTTTGGGTTCTTAAAGGAGTCTGGTCTTTATTTTAAGATTTGAATTTTAAAACTACCTCATTTATTTGACATATAGGGTCTTGCTTTGACTTTTTTTTTTGCCTTCGGGTGACGTTACGGATTTTATGTATTAGAATTGTTTTAATGTAAAAATGTGTAATGATTAACTTGTGGGGTCCTGATTTGGCCTATTATGGTCCGCTGGACCCGAAAAGCAACAGCTAACTAACTAACTCTCTCTCTCTCTCTCTCTCTCTCTCTCTCTCTCTCTCTCTCTCTCTCTCTCTCTCTCTCTCTCTTATCCCAACCTTTGTTGACTTCTCATACATCTACTAAAACACACAAAGAGTGCAGTTTGGTCTAGAAAAGCCACCAACATCACATGACTCCAGTCTTGCTGTGTCAAAGATCATACTGAAACAACATACATCATGATTAATTTTTAAGAACCCCGTGACTCCGTACTATTATTGAAACCCTGTACTTTTATTTATTTTTTACACAAATGTAGCCCTGTACTATTATTCAGACCTGTACTATTATTGATTTTTGAGCAAAATGCAACCCTGTACTTTTATTCAAACCTGTACGTTTATTCGGAACCTGAGAGTACTTTGGAGATACTTGGCTTTTTTCTATGTGTGCGGCCTTGTGGAACAGACAATATCGAACCACAACAGGATAAATCTTTTTACCTTCTACCTGGCAACCACATCTGGTCATCAGGAACATTTTGTTTCTTCTGGTATTTTCGTCAACGAAAAAGAAACCTGTGAGAGCACTTTATATTTAAAAGGAAAAAAACAAACATTTTGGCGTAGCATTTTTGACGGCGTCGTAGTGAGCAAAGTAAAGTTCGGCGTAGCAAAATACGCCAAAATCGTAGCAGTTGGCAGGTCTGCTATCCGTATGTACGTTATTAAATTTTAACCGCAATATCCAACATGGATGTGAACCTCAAGCTTACCTGAGCCTGTTGGTTGGAGCTTTGAACGCTGGTGTGCTAAAGCCAGTTCAACTAGCCTTTGCCCCCTGCTAAAGGGGGGCTATAAGGGTGAGGGTCTGTACATCATGTATCCTGAAAGATAAACAAAACACAATAAACTACTAGTGGTCACCCGACACTCTCTAGCTTTTTCCCGCCGACCCTAGACTTTTTTTTTTTGCATTAAAAAAAAACATTACAATGATAAAAAAATAAGTGAAGATAAAATATTTTTTTTTTAAATGATAAAAAAAACTGTACAAGTTTTCTCTTTTTCTTTGGCCCAAGGGAAACAAATTTATGTATTAAGCATAAGGAATTGATAGGCGAGAAATCTTCGATTATGGTTTTAGGGGTTCGGCCTTAGGGCGAGAGTAATACCAGAGATTATAATCAAATTTTTAAGGTCTCTGGTAATACTACCATGTGAAGGGGGCCCAGCTCAGAATCACTTACCCCAAATTTGGTTCAAACCAGTTCTTGCACAACACGAAAGGGTCACACAGACAAAAATAATAGTTCCCTAATTTTACTCATGAACTAAAAAAGAAAGCTTCAGATGTGTATGGTTCTCCACATCGTCATTGTCAAGCCCGAGAAGAAGTTGCTCCATTCTCAGTCATTTTCTGCTGTCTGCACATTGGCAACATTGGGTTAAAAAAAAGAAGAATAATCTCCACCAATAAAAAAAATAAAAAAAATGTTTACAGTTTTTTTTTTTTATACTTTTATTTATTTTGTTCGAGTGCCTGACAAAGAGGATAAGATGACTTTGGTTTATTTTATTTTTCCTACAATTTATGTGTGATTTTCAACCAACTAGCTGAGTCTCTGTCAGTCGCAGACACATTCCATCATCTTGAGTCCCTCGGGTCTTAGGCAAAACAAAAAAATAGTCTGTTTACGGTATCCCGACCGACCCTATTTTTTCTTGCGGACCCTATTTTTTCTCGCGGACCCTAGACTTTTTTTTGTCATTTATATTTCAGGGACGTTGCTTTACTATGAAAGTCACGTTGCTGAAATATCCGCACATCACTCAGGTAAAGCAACCTTTCATGGGGTTGGTGACCAGGGTTTCACAGGCTGAGTGGGTGAAACACAGGGGAGTGGGATTGGAAATGATTGTTTGTGACCCCGAACCCACCAACAAATGTTTCGCTGCTCATGACTGTTATTACCTGTACAATCATGAGCAGTGAAACTTTCCCTTTCAACTGTTAGTGTTCCCGTAGCCTAACTTTTAACGTCCTATAGTGTTTTTGGTAAGAACTCACCAGGGCCAGAAAGGAAAATGGCGTCCTTCCAGAATTTTTTGCACACGTCACGCAAGTGTGTGAAATCAGGAGATGAGATTTGCACACGGCACTGGAAAGTGTGCATCGATAGTGAGGATGTGTGCATTTCTGCAAAGCACACTGGGTTTTTTTTTTCAAAGGTTTGCGGCAAAATGAGCCATCAAATCTTTTGGCGCCAAAAACTTGTTTTGGAGCTTCTGAAGACGTTAGATCAATAAAACAAATGAGGACTCAGTTTTGGGTCCCCATTTGGGTTTAGGTCCTTAAAGGTGGTCGTCTACATTTTTGCTTTTTTTCAATAATCTTATGGTTAGATTTCGATACTAAATTATGTCAAATGATAAATGAACCATGGGGAAAAAAGTTATAGAAGCTCCCATGGGGTCGCCTTCACGCGGCGGGAGTGTTTCCACTAAGCTACCCCACCCCTTTACTTCTCTTCTTTTGTCTTATTTCTGCCTTACCAGTCCTTTCACCTATATTTCCCTCCAAAAAACTCTCCCTACTATTCCCTGCAGTTTTCTGATTCCTTTCTTGTCTTATTTCTACCTGACTGGATCCGTCACCTTTATTTCACTTCCCAAAAGTCTTCTTTTCCACATCCTTATTTCTCTGTGGTCTTCTTAAGACCCAGCGTGTTTGCCGTGCGCTGCGACCTGTACCGGTTTGGGCTGGTGACCTGATGATTGAGGGGTTTACTTAGTTGCGACTTTGTAGCGCCAACACATCATTTTGGCCCAGTCTTTATCTAAGACAGGAGGTTGAAAAAGGCTTACCCGCTTCAATCAATCGGCTGGTCAAGTCTGGGTATATGTCTTGAGCATATTGCATCGGACCTTTGGCTAAAGGAGCAAGCGGCGGTAGGAGGGGGCGGCGGTAGTCGGGACAAACACTATGCCAAGTTGTTACCTAATCCGTTTCCGCTTGGAAAGAGTTGACGAACATTATGCCAAGTTGTTACCTAACCCGTTTCCGCTTGGAAAGAGTTAAATCTCCTATTACAGATTGATACCATATGTTTCCTCTTATCGCTGCGTATATCCATCTGTATCCTTGGCGCTCTGGAGTTGGATAACCGCTCCACCTAAGCGTCCCCTTGTTGGGCTCCGTGGTGGGTGGGGATCAGATGCGACGAAGATAAAGGCCCCAAACATGGCCACCTCTTCTTTTTCTTCTTTTTTTTCAAGCACCCGAAACGGAAACAAACGAAGATACTGCGTTGACTCTGACTCTGACGATGAAGTCCGAGTCAGAGCAACAAAGAACAACATCAGCGAGGCCTGGCCCCGTTTCATTGTTGTTGAGACAGCAGATGAGGCACAGCCCATCTCCAAACTTTCGCCTTTTGCGATACAGAAGGTTATTGCAGGAGTATCATCAACGATAGACAACATTAAGAGACTTCGTAATGGTTCTCTACTGATTGAATGTCCTTCAAAAAAGGCATCAGATGGTCTTCTCCGTCTGAATGGTCAGAAATTTGTTGATAGACCGGTCAAGGTCAGTCCTCACAGAGGCCTGAACACCAGCAAAGGAGTCATCCGATGCCGAGAGCTGGAGGGCCTCAGTGAGGCTGAAATAAAAGAAGGTCTAAAGGATCAAGGTGTCATTGATGTGTACCGGGTGTTGATCAGGAAGGGCGATATCAGAGTACCCACCAACACCCTTTTCGTCACTTTTTGTACCCCAACCATCCCTGAGAAAATCAAAGTGGGATTTGTTCAAATAAGAGTGACTCTGTATATTCCATCACCAATGAGATGTTTCCAATGCCAAAGATTTGGACATTCAAAGGCTGGATGTAAACAGAAGGCAGTGTGCGAGAGGTGTGGCGGAGATCCTCACGAAGGTCCCTGCACATCACCACCCACCTGCACAAACTGTAAGGGAAACCATTCCCCGTCCTCCAGAGAATGTCCAAAATACAAGTTTGAACAGGCCATTCAAAAAACAAAAACGGAGAAAAAGATGTCTTTCTCAGACGCCAGGAAGGAGGTTGAAAAAACGAATGTTTTTTCCTTCCAGAAAAGTTTTGCGGCAGCAGTCAGTCAAAGACCTGCAACAAAGTCAACACCCACCCAGACCAGTATTTCGTATAGGTCTGTGGGTGTCCAGGCAGGCCCGTCCATGTTGAAAAGGACAGAGCCCACAAGAAACAAAAGTATTTGTACACAGACAGATGAAAGCACAGGTGGGGCTATCCCCACTGGAGACTCTATGGGGTCTCCTGGTGAGGTTTGCTTCACCGCCCCAACTGGAGACCCTGTGGGGGCTCCTGGTGAGGTTCGCTTCACCACCCCAATTGAGGACCCTATGGGGTCTCCTGGTGAGGTTCGCTTCACCACCCCAACCCAGAAGCCCGTTCACAGGGCAACTCACAGGAAGGGGGCCGTCGAGGTTGTGGAGGTAGTGGACCTTACTAAATCCACACCACGAACACCTCCGGACAAGGGAAAAGTTACTCTGCCCCAAAGATCGCCTCGCACCCCAAAAATGGAGAGAAATCCCATCACATTATACAATCATTTTGGGAGTTTATCCGACGAAGAGGGTATGGAGGCAGAAACTTCTTAAAACTAAACAAACATAGCCAATTTTATTCAATGGAATTGTAGAGGGGTCCAAGCTAACTATGAAGAATTATGTCTACTTTTACACAAATTTCATCCTGTTGCTACAGCATTACAGGAAACAATGCTGAAACCAAACAAAGATTTTAATGTATCTGGATACAATGTTTTTAGAAACCATTCAGACAATAACACGTCTGGGGGAGTTGCTCTTTTGATTAAGAAAAGTGTACTTTGTAGTGAGATCAACCTATGTACAAACATTCAAGCCGTCGCAGCACGAGTGACATTAGATAAAACCATCACTCTCTGCAGTGTATATCTGTCACCATCCAAATGTTACACGAAGCACGATCTTGAAAATCTTATTGATCAGCTTCCAGCTCCCTTTGTTTTAATGGGAGATTTTAACGCTCATTCCCCTTTATGGGGCAGCAACTCTCTAAGTACGAGAGGACGAATTCTAGAAGACTTTTTAGACAATCGTAATCTATGCGTTTTAAACGATGGAGTACCAACATATCTCCATCCAGCAACAGGATGCAAGTCCATACTAGATCTAGTTATTTGCGACACCTCTCTTGTTCTAGACTTTGAATTTAAGGTCTATGATGACACATGTGGTAGCGATCATTTCCCTATCTTGATGTCTCAAATAGATGGATTGGAAGAAGCTTCCCCCCAGAGATGGAACCTGAACAAGGCAAACTGGCTGTCTTTTACTGCCGAATGTTCTGTCCAACTCACAGAAGACACTGTCTTTGATGGAAGTGACGACCCATCATCTATTTTTACAAACACTCTACAAGACATTGCCACTGAGTACATCCCAAAAACATCTTCAAACAACCGCATTAAAGTGCCATGGTTTAATAAAGAATGCCAAGAAGCCCGATCTGAGCGAAAGAGAAGTCTACACAGGTTCTACAGATGCCCGACCCTTAGCAAGAAGTTGACTTTCTTCAGATTTCGCGCTAAGAGTCGCACTGTCATAAAACATTCTAAAAGAACATCCTGGAGGTCTTTTTGCTCAAACTTAAACTCTAAGGTATCATCAAGTAAAGTTTGGAATGCTATTCGTAAAATCAAAGGGAAAAAAGGATCTGCATCAATTAACCACCTTGTGGTAAATGGATCCCTTATAACCCAAAAGAATGAAGTAGCAAACGTTCTGGCTTCAACAATGGAAAAAAACTCATCAACAGAAAATTACTGCACAGATTTTCAAAAAATCAAAGCCACCCAAGAACGTAAACCCATAAACTTCTCATCTCAGAATGAGGAGAACTACAACAAGTTGTTCAGTATAACTGAACTCAAACAAGCCTTACAAAAATGCAACAACTCAGCAACGGGGCTGGACGGAATACATTATCAGTTCCTCACACACCTACCAGAAAGTTGTCTTCTGGTCTTGCTGAAGGTTTTTAACCACATATGGGAGAGTGGATCCTTTCCACCTTCATGGCAAGAAGCGATGATTGTCCCCATTCCAAAACCAGGTAAAGATCATACAAACCCCAGCAACTACCGTCCGATAGCCTTGACCAGCTGTCTGTGTAAAACCATGGAGAGATTGGTCAACGCTAGGATGGTGTGGTACCTAGAAAAACAAAACCTCTTAAGTGATGTGCAATGTGGCTTCCGAAAGGGACACAGCACCACTGATCATTTGGTACGTTTTGAGACCTTCGTTCGAGAGGCCTTTGCGAGATCTGAACATGTACTAGCTATATTTTTTGACCTCGAGAAGGCTTACGACACGACCTGGAAACACGGTATTTTAGCCGATTTGCATGAAATGGGTTTTCGTGGACGTCTCCCTGTTTTTGTGGAAGGATTTCTAAGTAATCGATTTTTTACAGTACGGGTCGGTCCCAACCTATCAGAGTTCTGTCGAAGGGAAAAGAAAATAATTGCATCGGTCTTGAATAGCAGCTAGCATCTGCTGAAGAGACATTAAACCCCAAAAACCAACCAACCAACCAGAGTTCTGTCAACAAGAGATGGGTGTTCCCCAAGGAAGCATTCTATCACCCATGTTGTTCAACATCAAAATCAATAACATAGTAAAGGCAGTACTGAAAGGATCCGAGTCATCCTTGTTTGTTGATGACTTTGCACTTTGTGTGCGTGGCAAATCCCTACATAGAGTGGAAAGGCAGCTTCAATTATGTATCGACAAGGTGCAAAAATGGGTAACAGAGAATGGTTTCAAATTTTCCACCAGCAAAACTGTCTGTATGCATCTTTGCAAACAAAGGGGAGCCATGCCAGAACCCTCTCTGGTCCTGAATGGTAATCCTGTCAAGGTTGTTGAAGAATTTAAATTCCTAGGACTGACCTTTGACCGTCGACTAACATTCCTTAAACATATCCAGTATCTGAGAACATCATGTCTGAAAGCTCTGGATGTATTGAAAGTGGTTTCTCATACGGACTGGGGTGCTGACCGCACAGTCCTACTCAGACTTTACCGTGCTTTAATCCGATCCAAGTTGGACTATGGTTGTGTCGTCTATGGTGGAGCCGCAAAATCCAACCTAAGGCTATTAGACACAATACACCACCAGGGTATACGTCTTTGTCTGGGAGCTTTCAGGACGTCTCCAGTACAGTCCTTATATTTTGAGGCCAAAGAACCCTCTCTGAGGCTGCGACGCCTGAAACTCACCCTAAATTATGTGTTGAAACTGAAAGCTATGCCTACAAATCCAGCCTACCAATGCGTATTTCAACCACAATGCTCTGAATTTTTTGAAAGTCACCCAAATGATCGAGCACCTCTGTCTTCTCGGATTCAGTCACATCTGGCCGAATCAAAGATAAAACTCGATCATGTTAGTGAAAATCGATGGACAGAAACACCTCCATGGACATTGCCAGATCCAGTTGTTCGACTCGATCTGACAAGGTTAAAGAAGTCAGAGACAAATGATTTGATTTTTAAACAGTGTTTTAGCCAGTTCTGTACCGAGTTTCCTTCCCATCAACGAATATACACTGATGGGTCCAAAGCTGAAAGTAAAGTGGCATCAGCTTCTGTCACTGGCCCTAAACTCGATAGGGCCTTTTCGGCCCGTCTTCCGGATGACAGTTCTGTATTTTCTGCAGAGTTGAAAGCTTTACAGCTAGCTCTGAAACAGGTATATCAGTCAAAAAAGAAAGACTTCCTGATTCTGTCGGATTCCCTATCGGCTCTTACCGCCGTGAAGAGAACTCAGCTAGATCACCCACTGTTGGTCGAAATCCAAGAGCTACATGCATCTCTGATTGAAGAAGGCAAAAGGATTGTGTTTGCATGGGTGCCATCCCATGTTGGAATTAGAGGCAACTCTGCAGCTGATCAAGCTGCAAAAGAAGCCAGAGAAAGACTCATCACTGACAAACACACAAAGCATTCAGATTTCAGAACTCGCACCAACATGTACATAAAGTACCTATGGCAGAGTGAATGGGACGAATGTGAAGAAAATAAACTTCATAAGATCGTCCCCCAGCTGTCGGACAGCCTACCCCAATGTCGCCTCAACAGGAAAGAAGAGACAGTTCTCTGTCGCTTACACATTGGGCACAGTCACATTACACATTCGTATCTGCTGAAAGGTGAAGATCCACCATACTGTTTTGGATGTGACGAACCATGGACATTAAAACATGTTCTCACAAAATGTGTAGACGTTCAAGAATTTCGAGACAAACACTACAATGCGGAAACACTGAAGGTTTTATTCCGGGATGTTCCCCCGGACAAGATTTTTAACTTTTTAAAAGAGATCAAGATTTTTTACAAGATTTAAAGTACCAGAAGTGAAAATTATTAATTTTTAGAACCTTCTTTTACAGTGATAGATTTGAATGTAAATAGTCTGAAACGTAGAACTTGCCATATGAAGGGAAAAGAAAATAACTGCATCGGTCTCGAATAGCAGCTAGCATCTGCTGAAGAGACATTAAACCCCAAAAACCAAACCAAACCAAAGTTATAGAAAAAAAAATATATGTAAAAAAAGATTTTATTTTTGGGTAGCGTGACTCACGCTTCCAATATTTTGTTTTCTGTTTGCTGAGAACATGTGCTTTGCCTAAACATACTGACCAATCAAATTCATGTCACTATGCTTATAGCCACGCCCAAACAAGTGCAGCAACAGTTTGACACTCAGTGGAGCGCTGTCCACTCTTTTTTTAAACGCACGAACTGCACGGGATTTGAGAGGAGTTTTGCGCTTGGCATTTTACAAAAAAGGATATCCTACTATGAGTACTGCGCTGGAATACTACAATGAATTTTCAAACGGCTTCACTGGCTTCGTCTTTCCTGATCGAAAGGGGGTGTATTGTTGATATTTGTAGATAATAGACTCTGCATTTTAATGGTCAAATGGCGATTTCGGTATAAAAATGTAGACAAGGACCTTTAATTTGAAGGTGTGCAACAGTTGCAAGTCCTGAATGGTGATCATATGCTTACACACACACACACACACAAATCATGCACATACAGAAACACGAACACACACAAATAATGGCATGCACACACACACACACACACACACACACACACACACACACACGCACACACACACACACACATATATATATATATATATATATATATATATACGCGCGCGTTTGCGCGCGCTCTAATACATCTTCTTCTCTGTGAGTGTAAGCGAATGAGTGTGTGTGTGTGTTTTAGAGAGAGTGTGTGTGTGTGTGTGAGTGTGAGTGACACTGAGTGTATGTGAGTGTGTGTGTGTGTGTGTGTCCGTGTGTGTGTGCGTACGTGCGTAAATGTGTGCTCGGTCTGCCCTTCAAAAGCCTTTGTGCATATATTTTGTGATCCTCCACCACGAAATGAGTCGCATTTCACCTTTGCATGATTTTCATATTTTTACATTTTCTTAAAGAGTGTTTCATGCTCTATCCAGTGGTGAAAACCGTTTTAGAAAAGAGCGAAAACTGTTTGAGGTATAAGCCTGTGACTAAGGTGACCCTCACACTGTTACTAGACACTCCCCGGACTCATTAAGCCTAGCGCAGAACCGCGCGAGGTGACATGCGACTCATTTCGTGTTGGAGGGTCACATTTGATATTCAAAGACATCGAAAAGCAGAATATCATTGCACATTCAAGGGGAGTAATTAAGATGGAAGAAGTAACTTATGAGGGTACGTGTTAATGTTCGCTTACTTCCCTTGCGTTTTCAAAGACACACACAGAACACTCGGCTAGTGGATCCAGTTACGTCTGTGTTAGTCGCCTGTTCATCATCATCATCATCATCATCTTGGTCGTCGTCGTCGTCATCATCTTCATCGTACTTCAGCGTCATCTTCATCATCAGCAGCAGATGCAGCAGTACTGAGCAGCAACACCTTCACCACCACCAACAAAAAAATCATCGTCATCGTTCTTCAGCGTCGCCGTCGTCTTCATCATCAGCAGCAGAAGCAGCAGTACTGAGCAGCAACACCATCACCACCACCAAGAAAAAAAATCATTATCATCGTCGTCGTCGTCGTCTCTGTTCTCGTCGTCATCTTCGTCGTCGTCATCCGGCATCGTCGTCATCATCATCATTGTCACCATTGTCGTCGTCGTTACTTTTTGATCAACATCAATATTATCATCATCATCGCGTTTGTCTCCATAACTAACGTAATGTTTACCACCTGTGAAGGAAATCACGAGTAACACTGTAACAGGCAGAGTTTGACAGTGATATCCTCCACGCGTTTAGAACGCTAACCAGAGATATAGCGTGACATAGCAAAGCGTGTTGCACGCACTGTGAATAAAGCTCACTGACCGGGGATAGTTGACGTTGTACATCGCAACTAGGGTATTGTTACACTTTACCACTGTTCTTGGACATAGAGGGGTTGTCGCAGTAATCGGCCGGGAGGAAGGAAGCCCGGGGAGATGCGACAGTAAAGCACTTAACAGGTATATGAAATAAGCATTCGAATATCCCCAGACTGTTTATCGCATAAGTTGATTCGACTATCACTGTAAACTGTAAACATAGCAGACAGATATCTAAGACAAAATGTCCGCTATTTATGTTTGTGCAGTGCGTCATATAACCAGTCTGGATCTGGATCTGGATCTGGATCTGGATTCGTTACGTTGCAGGAACTACTGTTGGTCATCTTCGCAACGGATGCGGGAGAGCGTATACAATAATTTTGAATACAATAAAAGTCCTGACTTTGGTGGGACAAGTCATATATACTGTCCCGTCACATCAATGTCTTTTCGCTCTTAGTGACTTATTAAAATGTTAAAAACTGAGCTCTGTAGGTGGTCAGTGTTGGGGCAGCCCTGATGACGGCAGTCTCAGCGCTGAAGATGCTGCGCTGGCTGGCTGGGCTGGTCGTGCTGGGAGGTCTGCGTCACTCAGCTGATTCCACTCTGCGACTGTCCGTACGAAGAAGGAGTTCTTGAGTGGTCCATCTTCTGTAGGAGTCTACCATGGGGGACAGTGTCGAAGGCCTTGCTAAAATCCAGTATGGCAACGTCGACCTGTGATCCGGTGTCGTAGGACTGGAGGAGATCTTTTGCTGTGGTGAGAAGCTGTAGCAGATTTCACTGATACATGCTAGTCACATTGCATCCGAAAAGAATGATCTACGACTCCAAGCTTTGAAAATAAACTGCACTTATATTAAAATATTCTATCAACCCGTACTTAAGTTTAAGGCCTAAGTACTTCAATCAATCAATGAGGCTTATATCGCGCATATTCCGTGGGTACAGTTCTAGGCGCTCTGCAGTGATGCCGTGTGAGATGAAATTTTATACGGCCAGTAGATTGCAGCCATTTCGGCGCATATTTACCTTTCGCGGCCTATTATTCCAAGTCACACGGGTATAGGTAGACAATTATTAACTGTGCCTAAGCAATTTTGCCAGGAAAGACCCTTTTGTCAATCGTGGGATCTTTAACGTGCACACCCAATGTAGTGTACACGGGGGGAGGGTTCGGACACCGAAGAGAGTCTGCACACAAAGTTGACTCTGAAATAAATTTCCGCCGAACCTGGGATCGAACTCACGCTGACAGCGGCCAACTGAATACAAATCCAGCGCGCTACCAACTGAGCTATATCCCAGCCCCAGCATTTAAGCATTTAGGGTCGAAACTACTTCCGCTATATTCGAAAGGGTGTGCTTGCCAGCTTCTTTAACAAAAATATTCATTTTGTCAAAATAACATGGACGCCTGTTCATTTTGAATGAACATTTTTCTTGTCTCCTTCAATTGCGTTCGTCACACGCTGAAAAACCGTGACAGAGTACACGCAGCATATGTCTCAGGTGAACCTGGAATTTCTGCCTTTTACATTTAGTCAAGTTTTGAAATCATGTTTTAACATAGACTTGCAATCGAGACATGGGTTATGGTGGTTGTGTGTGTGTGTCTGTGTGTGTGTGTGTGTGTGTAAATAAATCCCTGCGCCTTGAATATGTGCGCGATATAAATTGCATAACAATAACAAAAAAAAATTTTTTTTTAAATCCCTGCGCTTAGAAGTGTACCCACGGAATACGCGCGATATAAGCCTCATATTGATTGATTGATTGTGTGTGTGATTGTGTGTGTGTGTGTGTGTGTGTGTGTGTGTGTGTGTGTGTGTGCGGTGGTGGTGTGTGTGTGTGTCTCTCTCTCTCTCTCTCTGTGATTATCTCTCCCTATATCTCTGTATCTCTCTCTCTCCCTCTCTCTTTCTCTCTCTCTCTCTCTTTCTCTCTCTCTCTCTTTCTCTCTCTCTCTCTCTATTTCTCTCTCTCTATTTGTCTCTCTCTCTCTATTTGTCTCACTCCTCGTCCAAGAATCAAACGTATCGCTACCTTGTATGAACAAACCATGTTGATTTTTGTAAAAACAAATCCAGTATCATGATTCGCAAGATGACTGCACAAATCTCAGATTGACCACGGTGTCAAAAACTGAATCCACTAGACTTTTTAACACCATGCCCCTTTTCCCAACAAGGTCCCTCTAGACTTTGTACCATTCAACAAAAACGTCTTCCTTTCCAAAGCAAGGTCGTCAGATTCTCCCGGCTGGTCGCGTAAATTGTGAACGGCTGGACGAATCCGCACTGGTCCGTGAACTTTCACAACAGTGACACTCGTTGAAAATATGCCCCAGGTTACAACACATCCTCAGCCTCCTACGCTGGATCGCCGATGTCTCAGTGGTTAGTTCTTTCTCACCCTAAAATAGAGAAACTCAGCAACACAAAAATGTGGCGAAAGATGCGGAAATACTTAAACATGTAAAACTGTAAGCAATCAAAAAGGAAAATAAAAGGGCAAAAGAGTATTTTTTTTGTTTGTTTGTTTAACGCCCAGCCGACCACGAAGGGCCATATCAGGGCGGTGCTGCTTTGACATATAACGTGCGCCACACACAAGACAGAAGTCGCAGCACAGGCTTCATGTCTCACCCAGTCACATTATTCTGACACCGGACCAACCAGTCCTAGCACTAACCCCATAATGCCAGACGCCAGGCGGAGCAGCCACTAGATTGCCAATTTTAAAGTCATAGATATTACCCGGCCGGGGTTCGAACCCACGACCTCCCGATCACGGGACGGACGCCTTACCACTAGGCCAACCGTGCCGGTGGCAAAAGAGTAGGACAAAGAGAAAAGCAAACAGCACAAAAATGTAAGCGGCATCAGGACGTTTTGCTCTCTCTCTCTCTCTCTCTCTCTCTCTCTCTCTCTCTCTCTCTCTCTCTCTCTCTCTCTCTCTCTCTCTCTCTCTCTCTCTCTCTCTCTCTCTCTCTCTCTCTCACACAGACAAACACACACACAGATACACACATACACACACATACACACACATTGTCTTCGGTCCCGAGTGAAACAAGGGACACCACTCTGATTGACATGTCCTCTTAGCGTAGAAGCCTTACAGTTGCGGATTTTCCCCATTTCCCAGTCGTCACGCACACCAGAGCTTCACAGAAACTAGCTTACTTTTTGCCATCGCCCCACGTCGGAATGTAGAAGATTCCCACAAAGTGTGCAAAGCTAAATGCAAGTTTCCTACCTCCTGAGGCCAAAGTCAGCTGAACTGTCCATTCATTGCAGAACCCGAAGTGAAGTCTTATGTGTGTGTGTGTGGGGGGGGGGGGGGGGGGTGGTGGTGGTAAAGCGCAAGATTTAGACCATGTTATTCGTAAATACCCTCGTCCAATGGAACGGTCTACCCGACGCCATTGTTAGACTGCCTACTCCCAACGCCTTTTTATCAGCAATCGCGAGGCAGCGGGTTCAAACCCAGACCTAGTCAACCCAATCCCGGTTTTTAAACGTGTTTAAACTGTGTAAATACCAGGCCGTACAGGCATATTTTATAGGGCCTAAAATCTACGACCATACATATGAAGAGGTCTCATTGATTTAAATGGCGATGCAAACATCACCCGTCATGTAATAGCCGAAGTCGGCTCCTGTGACGAAATCCCCACGAACTACACCCAGTGGGCATCCAGATCCAGATCTTTTCACTCATCGAATGTATCCAGTTGGCCGCTGTCAGCGTGAGTTCGTCCCCACGTTCGGCGAGAGATTTATTTCTCAGAGTCAACTTTGTGTGCAGACTCTCCTCGGTGTCCGAACACCCCCGTGTGTACACGCAAGCACAAGACCAAGTGCGCACGAAAAAGATCCTGTAATCCATGTCAGAGTTCGTTGGGTTATAGAAACACGAAAATACCCAGCATGCTTCCTCCGAAAGCGGCGTTTGGCTGCCTAAATGGCGGGGTAAAAACGGTCATACACGTAAAAGCCGTGGGAGTTTCAGCCCATGAACGAACAAACAAACTCATCGAATTTGTCCTACTGATCTTAGGTGATCAAGACAGGTCTTGTTTGCATCCTTTGTCTCTTGGGCCGGGGCGCACGAGAAAGATACTAGCCGTGTGGGAGCCAGCCGCGATGTTGGCTTGGTTGACATTGAGATTGGTTGACATTGAGATTGGTTGACATTGAGATTGGTTGACATTGAGATTGGTTGACATTGAGATTGGTTGACATTGAGATTGGTTGACATTGAGATTGGTTGACATTGAGATTGGTTGACATTGAGATTGGTTGACATTGAGATTGGTTGACATTGAGATTGGTTGACATTGAGATTGGTTGACATTGGTTGACATTGAGATTGGTTGACATTGAGATTGGTTGACATTGAGATTGGTTGACATTGAGATTGGTTGACATTGAGATTGGTTGACATTGAGATTGGTTGAGATTGGTTGACATTGAGATTGGTTGACATTGAGATTGGTTGACATTGAGATTGGTTGACATTGAGATTGGTTGACATTGAGATTGGTTGACATTGAGATTGGTTGACATTGAGATTGGTTGACATTGAGATTGGTTGACATTGAGATTGGTTGAGATTGGTTGACATTGAGATTGGTTGACATTGAGATTGGTTGACATTGAGATTGGTTGACATTGAGATTGGTTGACATTGAGATTGGTTGACATTGGTTGACATTGAGACTGGTTGACATTGAGACTGGTTGACATTGAGACTGGTTGACATTGAGATTGGTTGACATTGAGATTGGTTGACATTGAGATTGGTTGACATTGAGATTGGTTGACATTGAGATTGGTTGACATTGAGATTGGTTGACATTGAGATTGGTTGACATTGAGATTGGTTGACATTGAGATTGGTTGTGATTGAGATTGGTTGTGATTTCAACGACTCAGACCCCGCGGTTTCTTCTCTCCCGTTTGGGTGGCGCCCACTTTCTGTCCGTGCGCCTCTGCCTTGGTGGCCATGTGAATTGAAACAAAACATAGGGCTTCCACTGAGATCAACTACTAGTGTGAAAGACCAAGTCTATGGCTTGGGTGTGTGTGTGGATAAAAGCAGGGGGTGGGGGTCGTTGAGAGATGGGGGACGAGAAGAGGGCAGTTCCAACAAGTCGCGTAAGGCGAAAATACAACATTTAGTCAAGTAGCTGTCGAACTCACAGAATGAAACTGAACGCAATGCCATTATTCAGCAAGACCGTGTACTCGTAGCATCGTCAGTCCACCGCTCATGGCAAAGGCAGTGAAATTGACAAGAAGAGCGGGGTAGTAGTTGCGCTAAGAAGGATAGCACGCTTTTCTGTACCTCTCTTTGTTTTAACTTTCTGAGCGTGGTTTTAATCCAAACATATCATATCTATATGTTTTTGGAATCAGGAACCGACAAGGAATAAGATGAAAGTGTTTTTAAATTGATTACGACAATTTAATTTTGATAATAATTTTTAAATTTAATTTTCAGAGCATGTTTTTAATCCAAATATAACATATTTATATGATTTTGGAATCAGAAAATGATGGAGAATAAGATGAACGTAAATTTGGATCGTTTTATAAATTTTTATTTTTTTTTACAATTTTCAGATTTTTAATGACCAAAGTCATTAATTAATTTTTAAGCCACCAAGCTGAAATGCAATACCGAAGTCCGGGCTTTGTCGAAGATTACTTGACCAAAATTTCAACCAATTTGGTTGAAAAATGAGAGCGTGACAGTGCCGCCTCAACTTTCACGAAAAGCCGGATATGACGTCATAAAAGACATTTATCAAAAAAATGAAAAAAACGTCTGGGGATTTCATACCCAGGAACTCTCATGTCAAATTTCATAAAGATCGGTCAGGTAGTTTAGTCTGAATCGCTCTACACACACACACACACACACACACACACACACACACGCACGCACATACACCACGACCCTCGTCTCGATTCCCCCTCTACGTTAAAACATTTAGTCAAAACTTGACTAAATGTAATTAGGTAAAAAAAAGACAAGTCGTGAAAAAGATCGTGCGTATTATAGAGTGGGGGTGGGGAGTGGGGGGGGGGGGGGGGGATCTATGCCGGTTAAGGGGGCGGAGACTGGGAAAGAATTAACAACAAGTCGCGTAAGGCGAAAATACAATATTTAGTCAAGTAGCTGTCGAACTCACAGAATGAAACTGAACGCAATGCCATTTTTCAGCAAGACCGTATACTCGTAGCATCGTCAGTCCACCGCTCATGGCAAAGGCAGTGAAATTGACAAGAAGAGCGGGGTAGTACTAGTAGTTGCGCTAAGAAGGATAGCACGCTTTTCTGTACCTCTCTTTGTTTTAACTTTCTGAGCGTGTTTTTAATCCAAACATATCATATCTATATGTTTTTGGAATCAGGAACCGACAAGGAATAAGATGAAAGTGTTTTTGAATTGATTTCGACAATTTAATTTTGATAATAATTTTTATATATTTAATTTTCAGAGCTTGTTTTTAATCCGAATATAACATATTTATATGTTTTTGGAATCAGCAAATGATGGAGAATAAGATAAACGTAAATTTGGATCGTTTTATAAATTTTTATTTTTTTTTACAATTTTCAGATTTTTAATGACCAAAGTCATTAATTAATTTTTAAGCCACCAAGCTGAAATGCAATACCGAAGTCCGGGCTTCGTCGAAGATTACTTGACCAAAATTTCAACCAATTTGGTTGAAAACTGAGGGCGTGACAGTGCCGCCTCAACTTTCACGAAAAGCCGGATATGACGTCATCAAAGACATTTATCAAAAAAATGAAAAAAACGTTCGGGGATTTCATACCCAGGAACTCTCATGTCAAATTTCATAAAGATCGGTCCAGTAGTTTAGTCTGAATCGCTCTACACACACACACACAGACACACAGACACACGCACATACACCACGACCCTCGTTTCGATTCCCCCTCGATGTTAAAATATTTAGTCAAAACTTGACTAAATATAAAAAGCGAGAGGTAAATGAACGGACAATGATGTGAAACAAGTCGCACTAAATGGCGGACAATAACACGGGGACCGTGACGCTAATGACCACACACACGGAGGGGAAGTTGATTGAGATCGATACTTAGCGGCATGGAACAAATCTCGTCCGTCGCACGGTAACCTCCGGGCCGGCGGCGTTACGCACAATGCAACGATCCCAGCCACCAGGAAGCTGGTTCTTGAGGTCTGGCTGCGTTTGGCTTGAGTATCGAATGTTCACATCACAGTCACCCCCCCCCCCTCCCCCTAAACGGGGGGAAAATCCACACATTTAGTACACGCTTGCTTCTTTATTTTGTATAATTTAAATGTCACCCCCCGCGGGTTAGGGGGAAGAATTTACCCGATGCTCCCCAGCATGTCGTAAGAGGCGACTAACGGCTTCTGTTTCTCCTTTTACCCTTGTTAAGTGTTTCTTGTATAGAATATAGTCAATTTTTTGTAAAGATTTTAGTCAAGCAGTATGTAAGAAATGTTAAGTCCTTTGTGCTGGAAACTTGCATTCTCCCAGTAAGGTAAATGTCAAAAGGGTCTCAACGTTCTCAAAGTTATAAGTCACACGGATTGGGGGGCTGACAGAGCAACACTGTTACGCCTGTATCGGTCTCTTGTCCGTCCACAGCTGGACTACGGTTGTATTGTTTATGGTTCTGCAAAGAGAAATATCCTCAAGGCCTTAGATCCCATCCACCATCAGGGTCTGAGAGTTTGTTTGGGTGCTTTTCGCACAACACCAGTGGATAGTTTGTACGCCGAGTCGCGAGAACCTCCTCTGGAGATCCGCAGACTTCGGCTTTCCATGAACTACTACCTAAAGCTAAAGGCAAACCCCGAAAACCCTGCTCATGAATGTGTTATTAATCCCATTCTGAAGGACACATTTTTAGCCAAACCTACTGAAATACCAACTTTCGGCATACGTATGCTTTCTGAATGTGAAAGGGCTGTTATAGATATTGATTCTGTCTGTGACGATCCTTTGACAACAAACACTCCACCCTGGCAGTTGGAAAACCCAACCGTCAATTTTTCCCTAACTTCTTTCAAGAAGAATGAAACCTCGGACTCTGTCTTTAGGCAGCTGTTTCTTGAGCAGTGCTCAAAGTACACAGAGTATGAATTTATTTTTACTGACGGCTCTCTCAAAGACGATTCAGCTGCTGCGGCAGCAGTTTCTAACAAGAAATTACATCAACCACTTCAACTCCGGCTCCCTAATGGTTCGTCGGTGTATTCGGCGGAACTTAGGGCCATCATCTTGGCATTAAAATTAATTTATCAATCCAGACATCAGTCTTTTTTGGTTGTATCTGATTCGCTTTCAGCTCTTGAAGCGATATCCACCAGAAAGTTTACTCATCCTTTTTTAGTCGACATTCACGACCTTCATACTAAACTTATTTCTGAAGGCAAGATTATCAATTTTATGTGGGCGCCCAGTCACATGGGCATACACGGCAACGAGGTTGCTGACAAGGCAGCAAAGGATGCTCTAGATATGACGGTTCCTCGTCTCCCTGAGCAGTCTGTTCCTTTTACTGACTTGCGTAGGAAGACACTTTGTTACAGCTTAAAACTCTGGCAAGACCGTTGGTCTGCCTGCACGGAAAACAAATTGTATAAAACTCTTCCTGACCTGTTAAAGCCACTTCCTTTAGTGGCTTCAAATCGAAAAGAAGAAAGTGTTTTGGCCAGGTTACATACTGGTCACACTTATCTAACTCACGTTCATCTGCTTAAAAGAGAAGAAGCACCATGGTGCCACGCCTGTGATACCGGTTTTACTGTGAGTCATTTTATCACTGAGTGTGCTGATCTGTATGATCAACGAGAAAAGTATTTTGGCACCTCGAGCTTGAAAAGTATTTTTACAGAGGTCAGCTCTTCAGCTCTTTTTGGGTTTTTAAAAGAGTCTGGTCTTTATTTTAAGATTTGAATTTTAAAACAACCTAGACTAAGTTAATTTGACATATAGGGTTTTGCTTTGACTTTTTTGTTGCCTTCGGGTGACGTTGCGGATTTTATGTATTAGAAGTGTTTTAATCTAAAAATGTGCAATGATTAACTTATGGGGTCCTGATTTGGCCTATTATGGTCCGCTGGACCCGAAAAGCAACAGCTAACAGCTAACTAATGTATTGTACTACGTTGCAAGCCCCTGGAGCAAATTTTTGATTAGTGCTTTTGTGAACAAGAAACAATTGACAAGTGGCTCTATCCCCTCTCCCCCCTTTCCCCGTCGCGATATAACCTTCGTGGTTGAAAACGACGTTAAACACCAAATAAAGAAAGAAAGATTTAAATGTCAAGACCAAAATGTGGAAACATTATGTAAAATACCTTGGTCTCTGCAAGCAATAAGTAGTCTTGAAGAAGTCATTTAGGAGAAAACTTCTGGTGAATGTAAACCCCAAGGGACTGTCGATGTGTTGTAAATTAGACACACACGCATTGATACATTCAAAGATACTCCTTAACTGTGTTGATATATTACATGGATTTAAATAGCTTAATGTGTCGTGTTGACAAGGTTTTCTGACTTGAAGTCCCGAGTCTGCTCGTTACTTATTTTGTCAGCGTTCTCAAGCACACAACACTCGTTAGACTCTTGGCATTCACATCTGTAATCTACCAAATGCGTGTACGATTTTGTGCTCTCACAGGCTGACACGTGGGACGTCCACAGAATCAAAAAGATTGCGTGAAAGATTACAGCTTATGAAGAGTATCCAAACACCGCGTTTAAAACTTGAATGTACAACTCAACATGCAAACACTCTGTCACGTTTCAATATATCACTTAAGGTGATTATGAAACGGTTAGTTACTACTAACTAACTAACCACACCACGATCCACTCTCGCAGTCATACAATTTAATAGAGACAACAAAAGTATAAGTTTCAGACGCCTGTTTATGTAAAAACTCGCCATCTCCCTCGAGACTTCACTCAAAATATGTTCTTTTACGTTCACAAAACGTAAAAAAACCCGTGGTCACTGACAAAATGCCAGTTAGAATATAGAAAATTATAGTAACACGCTGATCCCGTGTAAAGATAAGAAAATACGACTGTTCTGCTCCAAAAGTGCTAGTTCATGCAGGTGTCACACACCCCACGTCGTCACTACTCGAGTATAATCACAGATAGCAAAAATAACAACGGTGGTCAACGGGGTGCAAAGACATGGTGCACTTAGCTTTCTTTGGCCACTGGGTGGACGGCCTGTAATTAGTCTTTTTAGCCTCCACAACTGCTCCGTCGAATGAAGTGCTGGTTAGCGTGGTGACGAAGCAGGGAACTGTGGAGGCATCAGGCGCCGCACCCAGTCGCTGGTTAGCCGGTTCGCTGGTTAGCTGGTTAGCCGGTTCGCTGGTTAGCCGGTGTGCTGGTTAGCGTGGTCCCGAAGAAGGCAGCCGAACAGAAGTTAGGAAAAGGCTGCAAACAGAAAGCATCGGTGCACTAAAATGTCAGCTACCCCTCACCCTCCACCTTTAAACATGTCATCTTTACATATCTCATCGAGCACGTGGGCCTGCACAAACGGACTTTCCACAACAACAAAACAGCCATTTTTCGTCCTTCTCTCCCTATCTGCAAAAACCATATACAGATTAGTATTTTAGCGTCACAGAGAGCAAATTATGCGCTAACCTGGAAAGAACAACAGAGAGTATTTCATTCCACAAACACAGACTCGTCAACAGCGTTAAATAATGATTTATTACCTCAAACAGCCTATGAATGTAGCACTCTCATGGAAGCAAAACCCGCTTCCTCCCTGGAATGGCCTCTGTTCGTCAACAGTGACAACAACATCCAGAAACCTACTTATGCGAAGACCATCGCACGACGAAGGAAAGATTTGACGACTCGTCCTCAGCAAAACATGTGGCAGTGAGAAGGTGATAACTCGCTGAAGTTCCCCTAGAGTGCCGAATATTCTATTCGGTGAAATCCATCATACTCTAGAAACCGTCGTATTCGATCCTTCTTCTTCTGCCGCTGAGTGTCAAGTGCGCCGTCCTTGTGTCTCTCACAGACCACCTAGCCAATAACACGTGACTGACCTTGTCACATATCAAGTTCAGCTATCCACAATTCTGCCTCGCAAAGCAGAATTACTCCCGAAAAATCCGTGCTCTGCGCTGTCAGCAAAACTCTGCCGTGTAGCCCCGACTCACGCACAGGCGCTTTCAGTCGCAATTGACCAAGAGAAGGCACCCCACTGAGTGACACTTTCTTGGTCTATGTCACCAGATCGTGACACACTCAGTGTAAGGCATTCCCAGTGTGCGGTAACAAAATAACAAACCCCAAACCAAAGTGTAGAGCTTATGGGGCGATTTGAGACCGTGTTATATATTATTTTTTATTTATCAATGTATACTTTGGGCTACGAATAACTCCTAAAGATAACATGGATTCACAACAATTGCAATGAACGACCTGCAGTTACAACGGATACGGACACTCGGAGAAACAGATTGGTCGTTGAACTTTCACTAACAGCTTTACAAATGTGAGGTTATAATTGATTTATTCTTTTCTTGGAGGCATGCAGTTTTGCAATAACGGCTACCGTATTGTGGATATTTTTTTTTCCCTGCGTGTGAACTCTTG
>NC_090258.1:1845532-1863032 GCF_037325665.1 Littorina saxatilis | reverse complement strand
TTTAATTAAGCGTTGTTGACTATGAATGTAGATGTAAATGCTTGTATAACTGTGTTTTAACTTTAAATGTGTCAAGCGCAAAGAGCATAATTGTAAAGTTATGATGTTGCGCTATATAAATGCTCATTTATTATTATTATAATTCTCTCTCTCTGTCTGTCTGTTTTTCTCTCTTTTATGATCTCGTCTCCCCCTCGGTCATTAGCTCTGTTTGTCTGTCTGTTTCACTCTTGACTCTCCCCCTCGGTCATTAGCTCTGTTTGTCTGTCTGTTTCACTCTTGACTCTCCCCCTCGGTCATTAGCTCTGTTTGTCTGTCTATTTCACTCTTGAGTCTCTCTCACTCTCTCTTTGTCTTTCTCTTGGCTCTCATTCCATATCTCTCTTTGTATCTCACGCTCACACACACACAAACACACACACACACGTTCTCTCTCACTCTGTGTGTGTGTGTGTGTGTGTGTGTGTGTGTGTGTGTGTTTGCGAGCGTGCGTGCGTTCGTGTGCGTACATGCATGCGTGTGTGAGTGTAATTGAACACGCCAGTCAACCAGTCAAGCGCCCAAAAAAACTGAAAGCAAGACAGACAGACAAGACAGACAGAGACATACAGACAGACAGACAGACAGACAGCGACCAAGAGTTGTACCTCAACTACAACAGCGCTGACTCTCTCAAATGTTCAAGTGACATTAATTCGTTTAACAATGGCCTTAGGGGAATGTATCCGCTATCTGACACAGAAAGTCGTGGATGTTGTTGCTTCCGTATATCAGCATATTTCAATCACAGTTGTAATCCCTATGCACAGCTTCCCTCTGAATGGTATTAACATTATCGGTTGACAACTTAATCTATCGGCGATAACAAGCAACATAAAGCAGGCTTTACTCCCTTAATCCCCCCTCCCCCCCCCCCCCCCCCCCCCATCCAGCGCTCCCCCTCTCCTACTCGTTAAGCACTTGATCTTCTAAATGAAACGGTAGTGAGCGAAGAAAGTTGTTGTATGCATATATGCATGTAGGCACGCGCTCCGAAAGGTTTAAAAAAAAACAAGTCGCGTGAAGCAATATCCAAACATTTAGTCAATATGTCTGTCTGAAACTAAAAGTTCAACATTCAAAACAAGTCATTCCCGAGACTACTTGTAGTAAAGCTTGGCTAGCCTAAGACCGAGAAGGGTCAAACTAGTCTCAGCGAAACACGCAAATGTACATACCTAATTAACCTATTTTCTAAAATTAAGAGCACCTTTTCAGAGTAAGAAGACATGCTAGTACATATATATCTGGATGCAAAATTTGATACGGAATACAATGCAGTCGATTTTAAATCTGTCTGTGAGTATGAGGTCACCAAAGTGCTGCCTCAACTTTCACTAAAAGCTGGGTATGAGGTCACCAAAGTGCTGCCTCAACTTTCATTAAAAGCTGGGTATGAGGTCACCAAAGTGCTGCCTCAACTTTCACTAAAAGCTGGGTATGAGTTCACCAAAGTGCTGCCTCAACTTTCACTAAAAGCTGGGTATGAGGTCACCAAAGTGCTGCCTCAACTTTCACTAAAAGCTGGGTATGAGGTCACCAAAGTGCTGCCTCAACTTTCACTAAAAGCTGGGTATGAGGTCACCAAAGTGCTGCCTCAACTTTCACTAAAAGCTGGGTATGAGGTCACCAAAGACGTATTCAAAAACGGGAGAAAAAAACAACAACAACAACGTCGGGAGATATCATCTGGAAGAATGTGTATGTAAAGATTCACGAAGATGAGTCCAGTAGTTTTCTGGGAATCGCGGTTCACGCACATGCACACATACACATACACACATACACACACACACACACACACACACACACACACACACACACACACACACACAATGCCCAGGGAACATTAGCTGTGGATTTTCTCCAACTGTTGAATGTAACTGATTTATCTGGCGCGCCGGGTTTCATGACAGACAAGAGCGAGAAAGAAAACAGCGAGGGAATGAAGTTATACGGCTGTTGCATGGTGTGATCTGGACAAGGCACGGTGGTATATTAATGAGGCAGTCATACCTAGCAATTTTCCTGCCGTTTTCACTGTCACACGCTGCAATGAACATGCATTACATGCTCAGAATAAAAATGAAAATATTTGTTTTATGTTATTGGAACGTTTGATTGTTGAAAAAAAAAGCGTTAAGCCCGCTGCTGGTACCCACTAAGAACTGAGCATGATCTATTTTCTGCGATGCAATTACACGTCTCAACCAATCAGAACGCGCCGTTGAGGCCTTCACAACAATGCCTCGAACAAAATGCCGGACAACATCGAACAGCGTTTCTTTGTCGATTCAAAATTTTCCGTTCCAACAGCTATTTACACAGATACCAAGGAGACTGTTAAGCTGTGTACTACAGTAAAGTGGCGTGATATACACATGTCAGCCCAATAAGGCTTTCTATAATAATAATAGACAGGATGAGAGCGGGGTTTGAACTTGGCTATTCCCCAAAAAAACGGCGTACGGCTGCCTAATTGGCGGAGTAAAAACGGTCATACGGTGCAAAAGCACGAGTGTACATGAGAGTTTCATCACATGAACGGAGAAGAAGACGACGAAGAAGAATTTGTCAAGAGTGGATTGAAAATCTGCTTCGGAAGAAAACGTCTGCTCGCGCGCAATGGGATGTCAACGGTGTGAAATGGGTTGCTGGTTACGAGTCAATCAATGGTGTGAAATGGGCTGCTGGTTACGAGTCAATCAACGGTGTGAAATGGGTTGCTGGTTACGAGTCAATCAACGATCGCATGGCATGCACCGGATTTGCCAATCCCATAGCAACGTGTGACCACTGCTTAACCGCACTGTATTGTCAGCGATATAATGTTGTAACAATAGACTAACCGTACTCTGATGTCGGCGATAGAATGTTCTAACAATAGACTAACCGTACTCTGATGTCAGCGATATAATGTTGTAACAATAGACTTACCGTACTCTGATGTCAGCGATATAATGTTTTAACAATAGACTTATCGCACCGTGATGCCAGCAATAGAATGTTTCAACAATAGACTAACCGTACTCTGATGTCAGCAATATAATTTTGTTACAATAGCCTTATTGCACCGTGATGCCAGCAATATAATGTTTCAACAATAGACTAACCGTACTCTAATGTCAGCAATATAATTTTTTGTTGTTGTAACAATAGCCTTATTGCACCGTGATGCTAGCAATATAATGTTTCAAAAATAGACTAACCGTACTCTGATGTCAGCAATATAATTAATTTTTTTGGTAACAATAGCCTTATTGCACCGTGATGCTAGCAATATAATGTTTCAAAAATAGACTAACCGTACTCTGATGCCAGCAATATAATGTTGTAACAAAAATTAATAGCCTTATCGCACCGTGATGCCAGCGATAGACTGTTCTAACAATAGACTAACTGTACTCTGATGTCAGCAATATAATTGTGTAACAATAGCCTTATCGCACCGTGATTCCAGCAATAGAATGTTTTAACAATAAAATCAGACAGAAACAGAAAAAGAACAAGAGAGGGAGAATCTAAAAGAGAGAGATAAGCATCTAATTTGCTGTCTTTTATTTGATTGCAGAAAGACCAAATTTCATAAGTATTAGAGCTATTCCTACTGTGTTGTCGTGGATCCCTTTCACACAAATTGGCTTTGCATGTAGACCTTCACAGATGATAACGTTCAGATAGAGTTTAGAGCAGAACCCATTTTTCTTTTGGTGGTGCTACTGACCTGAAAAAAAATCAGAAATATAAATGTAAAGTACCTTAAAACCTGTTCTTTGCCACTGCAGACAAAAACAAAATCAGCATAGTGTATTTGTGGAAAATTCAATGTGGGACGTTCGTATTGAATAATCCATAAACAAACCAACCGTGTGGTTTAATTTTTGATTTTTGAAACGTCAGCAGTCGATCAGTTTTGGAATTTTGTATATCGATTGTCGACATTCATTCATGCATACATTGCCCGATTTGCTTGCAAACATGAACCCTATAATCTTGCACCTTCGTGGCAAGTAATATTGTTGTCCAAACACTTGTGCAATGCGGTATGTCAACACAGCACATGTTTGCTCAGGTGGCGAGTCGATTTCACTTTCACGCTGTGCAATTCTCAGACACCGCTATTTCACGTAGGCTTTGTGCCAGCTGATTCTTATAATGAGGAAAATGCGAAACAAGTTCGGCTGGGTTTAGCAAATGATCGTTCTCTTTGGCCGTTTTAATTGTCTGGGTTTAGCAAATGATCGTTCTCTTTGGCCGTTTTAATTGTCTGGGTTTAGCAAATGATCGTTCTCTTTGGCCGTTTTAATTGTCTGGGTTTAGCAAATGATCGTTCTCTTTGGCCGTTTTAATTGTCTGGGTTTAGCAAATGATCGTTCTCTTTGGCCGTTTTAATTGTCTGGGTTTAGCAAATGATCGTTCTCTTTGGCCGTTTTAATTGTCTGGGTTTAGCAAATGATCGTTCTCTTTGGCCGTTTTAATTGTCTGGGTTTAGCAAATGATCGTTCTCTTTGGCCGTTTTAATTGTCTGGGTTTAGCAAATGATCGTTCTCTTTGGCCGTTTTAATTGTCTGGGTTTAGCAAATGATCGTTCTCTTTGGCCGTTTTAATTGTCTGGGTTTAGCAAATGATCGTTCTCTTTGGCCGTTTTAATTGTCTGGGTTTAGCAAATGATCGTTCTCTTTGGCCGTTTTAATTGTCTGGGTTTAGCAAATGATCGTTCTCTTTGGCCGTTTTAATTGTCTGGGTTTAGCAAATGATCGTTCTCTTTGGCCGTTTTAATTGTCTGGGTTTAGCAAATGATCGTTCTCTTTGGCCGTTTTAATTGTCTGGGTTTAGCAAATGATCGTTCTCTTTGGCCGTTTTAATTGTCTGGGTTTAGCAAATGATCGTTCTCTTTGGCCGTTTTAATTGTCTGGGTTTAGCAAATGATCGTTCTCTTTGGCCGTTTTAATTGTCTGGGTTTAGCAAATGATCGTTCTCTTTGGCCGTTTTAATTGTCTGGGTTTAGCAAATGATCGTTCTCTTTGGCCGTTTTAATTGTCTGGAAAGTATTTGTCTGGTCGGAAAAGGTATTTGAAATAAGGACAATGAAGCGAGGTGCAGATTTTGACAGACAAATGTCGCCTTTTTACATTTAGTCAAGTTTTGACTAAATGTTTTAACATAGAGGGGGAATTGAGACGAGGGTCGTGGTGTGTGTGTGTGTGTGTGTGTGTGTGTGTGTGTGTGTGTGTGTGTGTGAGTGTGTGTGTGTGTGTGTGTGTCTGTGTGTGTGTCCGGAGCCGGTAATTTCCGCGCATATGTAAATTCCGCGCTTGTAAAATACATGTATGCTCCGCGCAATATCGGGTTGTAACTTCCGCGCACGAATTACTGGTTCGGCTCATACAACTTGCGCGCGTACTCGCAGTCCCTACGGTTAGCACTTTTCACTGACTGCTCATTGACTGTTCACTAACCAGGACCACAAATGGATGTGAGTCCTTCCACAGACATTTTAACGATCAGTTTTACGTGTCTCATCCCAACATACACGAATTCATGCAGAAACTGAAAGAGGTGCAAACAATCACATACGTTAAAATCAGCACAATCAACAGTGGACAGGGACACACGCGGCCGAGGCCGCAACGAAGGCAGAAACTGCTGGAACTGGGGAGACTGCAGCAACGATACAACACGGGGGAAATCGACAGGAAGGAATACGTCAAGTCCATGGCCTGGAAAAATTTGCCGGCCATGCTGTGACTTCCCCCCTCTTGTACCTTTGCTGCAGTCTCTGTGACTGTGATACCAGACACCCGAAATTTCTGTAATTTCTGTTATATAATAAGTGAACAAAATATTCTTATACGCATGGTTTAAGTCTTCATTCGTTTTTATCGACTTGTCTGTGTAATAAAGACGTGTTCAATATATAGATATACAAGTGTCAGTTTTCATGGATATACAAGTGTCAGTTGTTAATGTCTCAATGTCTCACATTTGACCGAGCAAAGACACGCGCGCTAGTTTCACATCACATTTTGCTAAAACACGCGCGCATCTTACATATACACCACGCGCGGGAGTTTCACATGCGCGGAAGCTTCAAAATTGGGAAAGTGCGCGGAGTGTTCATGCAGCCTGTGTGTCTGTGCGTGTGTGTGTGTAGAGCGATTCAGAGAAAACTACTGGACCGATCTTTATGAAATTTTACATGAGAGTTCCTGGGTATGATATCCCCAGATGTGTATTTCATTTTTTCGATAAATGTCTTTTATGACGTCATATCCGGCTTTTTTGTAAAAGTTGAGGCGGCACTGTAACACCCTCAATTTTCAATCAAATTGATTGAAATTTTGGCCAACAATCTTCGACGAAGGCCGGATTTCGGTATTGCATTTCAGCATGGAGGCTTACAAATTAATTAATGACTTTGGTCATTAAAAATCTGAAAATTGTAATTAATTTATTTTTTGAGTCACTTGAGAAAAAGTGACTCTATGTAATCGGTCAGTGTTAGTCTGTCCGGCCGGCCGTCTGTCCGGCCGGCCGTCCGGCCGGCCGGCCGTCCGTAGACACCACCTTAACGTTGCACTTTTCTCGGAAACTATCAAAGCGATCCGGCTCATATTTTGTTTAGTCGTGACCTCCAATGACCTCTACACTTTAACTATGGTTTCGTTGACCTTTGACCTTTTTCAAGGTCACAGGTCAGCGTCAAAGGAAAAATTAGACATTTTATATCTTTGACAAAGTTCATCGGATGTGATTGAAACTTTGTAGGATTATTCTTTACATCAAAGTATTTACATCTGTAGCCTTTTACGAACGTTATCAGAAAAACAAGGGAGATAACTAGCCTTTTCTGTTCGGCAACACACAACTTAACGTTGGGCTTTTCTCGGAAACTATAAAAGTGACCGGGCTCAAATTTTATGTGAACGTGACTCCCAGTGACCTCTACACTTTGACGTCGGCTTTGGTGACCTTTGACCTTTTTCAAGGTCACAGGTATGTCTTGAAGGAAAAAAATTGAAATATCATATCTCTGAAACTATTCATCGGATTTGATTCAAACTTTATAGGATTATTCTTTACATCAAATTATTAACATCTGTATTGTGTTGTGAATAGCAATTTCTTCCTGTCCATCTGATGCCTCATATAATATTCAGAACTGCGAAAGTGACTCGATCGAGCGTTTGCTCTTCTTGTTTATAAAACGATCCAAAATTACTTTTATTCAACATGTTCTGATTCCAAAAACATATAAATATGTTATATTCGGATTAAAAACAAGCTCTGAAAATTAAAAATATAAAAATTATGATTAAAATTAAATTTCCGAAATCGTTTTAAAAACTATTTCATCTTATTCCTTGTCGGTTCCTGATTCCAAAAACATATAGATATGATATGTTTGGATTAAAAACACGCTCAGAAAGTTAAACCAAAGAGTGGTAAGTAAAGCGTGCTATGAAGCACAGCGCAACCGCGTTCACTCATGTTTTAGCACGAGTGGATTTTTACGTGTATGACCGTTTTTACCCCGCCATGCAGGCAGCATACGCCGATTTCGGAGGAAGCATGCTGGGTATTTTCGTGTTTCTATAACCCACCGAACTCTGACATGGATTACAGGATCTTTCCCGTGCGCACTTGGTCTTGTGCTTGCGTGTACACACGAAGGGGGTTAAGTCACTAGCAGGTCTGCACACAAGTTGACCTGGGAGATCGGAAAAATCTCCACTCTTAACCCACCAGGCGGCAGCGACCGGGATTCGAACTCACGACTTCCCGATTAGGAGGCCGACGTCTTACCACCAAGCCACTGCGCCCGTCGTCCTATTCTATTAAAGCAAGAGACTGTCAAAAGAAGAAATCAGGCATTGGCGCGTAGATATTGCCGTCAACGTCGAATTTAAACGTGTTTGTGATAAAGGTTGGAACGTCTCAGCTTTCAGAGCTGACATACTGCAGTTTAAATAGATATGTCACACGCATTCCTTCTTTGCCACTACTAAAGCAAACGTGTGCAAGATTGTATGTTACACGCTTTGATGCCGAAATCAATTATTTTGATTATGCATTTATTTCTGAAAAATGTTACCTTCACATACATTCAGTCACTACCTTAAACACTTATGTTTTCAGTATTCATTTCAAGCCAGTGATCACGAACGTAGATAAATGGGTATCAAAGTGTTGTTACATTTTGTTGTGCATTCTGAATAGTGTGCCAACAGGCCTTGGTCAGTCAACCACGTTTTATCTGTGTACTTCGTGTTTGACGGAAAAAGAATAACACCAACCCCATTCTCCTGTATATAACTGAAAGCCACATTTTCTTCTTCATTCAATTTCTGTTTTCAAAAGTTTCGTCAACTTTCCCCTTACACGACAAGCTCCCTTTACCTTTTAAAGCTTCAATTAAGAACCCTGAATACGAAGGTCAAAACAAAACAATAGGTACTACTTTCACTATCGTCGTCTGCAACGAAAACCGAAAATGGCGAAACGCTTTGCTACGTACACAGAGGACGAAATTTCAAAGAAAAAGATCGAACCTTACACCTGTGACTATGAAAAGTTGCATAGACAGTTCCGTGCGGATCTCACCACGTATCAACGAACATCCGATGCTCAGGACCTACAGATAGGTGACGCTTTGGCGATTGAGGCTTAGTCTTCAGCTCTAACACGCACGCAGACAGTCAGGCAGGTCTAATCTGCACCAGCGGTGTTGGAAGGTTTTGATTTAGAAACACTCGAATGTTACTTCGACGAGATAAACGAACCAAAAGTCAAAAGTGTGCCCCAAATTTGGAAAATATTCTTTCAAAACGGCACTGTAAAAACCATCAACATCACTGTGAGAAAATAAACAATACAAACACAACCAGTTCCCCTGTGGAACATTTCGGGTGGACTTTCGCACGACCTGACCTACAAAAATCCTCCGTGTTCGTTCGCGCTTTGCTGTTTAGCGTATCACCAACTCTTGTCCCTAATAGAAATAGTTTCTGTGAGGACGTAAACTCCCCCCCTTTAGTTTCGCGCTTTGCATTCAATCTGTGTTAGTGCGCGTGTGTGTTTGTGTGTTTAGCTTTCGTTGTATGTGCTGTTTGGTTCAAAATAAGTTTATCTTTTTTCATTGAAAGATTCAGAAATGTTGGTTGATACTTTGTTGAATGCATTCAACCAGAAAAGACACGAAACGCATTGAATCTATTTTCTGCGCGCATGCGTGTATAGGGTATGTGTAAAAGGGCAATTGTGTTTTTCAGTCTTGTTTTGTGCCTGTTATTTCGTCCCCAAAAACTCATTTCTGTCTTTCTATGCCTATGCTGTGAGACATAATCGCTATTACGAGTTAGTCATGTGACAGAGAGTTTTCTTGCACACTCGACTGCTGCTGTTTCACTTCGGCTAAAGCCGTCGTGAAACATCTACAGTCTCGTGTGCAAGAAAACTCTCGGTCACACGACTAACTCGTAATAGCGGGTATTATTGGTGCAATCATGCAAACATTCTGAAACTATAAAACAAAAAATAAAAAAATATCAATGTTCAGTTTCAGTTGATTTTGCACAAACGCCGTCGCCTTTAATAATAATAATAAATGAGCATTTATATAGCGCAACATCATAACTTTACAATAATGCTCTTTGCGCTTGACACATTAAAAATTAAAGCACAGTTATACAAGCATTTACATCTACATTCATACTCAGCAACGCTTAATTAAAAGCATACACCATCAAACATACATAAAAAAGATTCTTCCACTAACTAAGTAATAAAAACATGAATAAAATAGGCAGTGAAAACAAGGCCTTTGAACTTTGTTTTAATGTTTTTAATTCTTCCACGTCTTGCCTATAATTTGTTGTTGTTGATCTCCTATCGTGTTTTCTCTCACTATTTTGTATCTGTCAATTTGCTTGAGTCACGTTTTATAAATCTACGTCACTGAACATATATAATGTTGTAGGGGAGAAACCGCGGTAAATGTACATTGCTTTCAATTGCAACTTATTTGTGTTTGTATTAAGAAGTAAACTAATACAGAGAATGACGTTGATAGATGGAAGAACGTCAACACTTCAAGGTTTTGTTTGAGAGTAACTGTAATGCGATATGTCTTAAATGATTGATGACTGCGGTAGTCACGCCACGTTTCCGGAGGAAGATCGTTTACACGTGTGGTAAATGTATTGATTAATAGAACCATATCAAGCTACAAAAGAAAAGATAAAGTGAAATATATATATAACGCGCGTGATAAAATGAAGATCACCTTCCCACCATTAATGAAATACAACATCGATTGAGCAACCAAGACCTCACTTCTTGACCTCTCATTTGGAAAAAAATCCCCGACGCCAATAGAAAAACAAAGATCGGGAATACGTCACTCATGCAAATGATGGCGTCACGTCAAAGTTCTGTCTCTTCGTATGCATGATGCACGAGGAAATGACAAAGAATTTCCAGAATGACGTTTATCTCGGTGATTTCGTTTAATAAGTGCAGAAGCAAATCACTCACAAAGTCACCACCAGGCTGAGCATGTATCGGTATCGTATCACATTAAACTATAGAGCAAAGTAAGTGGAGACAGCAACATCCACACCACAGTGTAACCTCCCTTTTTATACCTCCCAATTCAAGACCTCCCCCTTTTTAAGACCTTGCTTTTTAGACTGTCTGTTCATAACATGTCTGGGTCTGGGTGGCCGAGTGGTAACGCACTTGCGCTCGAAAGCGAGAGGTTACGAGTTCGACCCTGGGTCAGGGCGTTAGCAATTTTCTCCCCTAACCTAGGTGGTGGGTTCAAGTGCTAGTCTTTCGGATGAGACGAAAAACCGAGGTCCCTTCGTGTACACTACATTGGGGTGTGCACGTTAAAGATCCCACGATTGACAAAAGGGTCTTTCCTGGCAAAATTGTATTGGCATAGATAAAAAAAATGTCCACCAAAATACCCGTGTGACTTGGAATAATAGGCCGTGAAAAGTAGAATATGCGCCGAAATGGCTGCGATCTGCTGGTCGATGTGAATGCGTGATGTATTGTGTAAAAAATTCCATCTCACACGGCATAAATAGATCCCTGCGCCTTGAGTCCGAGTCTGGAGATACGCGCGCGATATAAGACTTGATATAACTAACCTCTGTAAATGTACCCCCATTTGAAGACTCCCTCCTTCGGAAGACCTGAATTTCTCAGATTATTGGAGTTCGTAAAAGGCAGGTTCCACAGTACAGCAGGACTGATGGACACTGACCCGATGGGAACAGGTTTCGATATTCAGGACACAACCTTATACCCCCATTCCACACATACGTAGCGACCAAGGAACGGCACGGGAATGGGAGGGATGAGGAGGGTGTTACGGAGGGTATTTGCGTGAAAGTGTCTGTGTGTATTAATTACTCTATCAGAAAAATGCGTGTTCTACTCTGTTTACTAACTCACTTCATCTCACACAAACACAACACTCAAACTAGGCACACAGACTGAAACACGATTACTGCCCTTTGCCCTCGTACCTGTATTCAAAACATCACAATAAACATACAAATATGATATCTCTCATACAATCAACAATCTCTTGCATTCACTATAATAATAATAATAATAGCTTATGTAGCACGTGGAAGAATAACCGGTTCTCGATGACGTCGTCACTTGTTTCACACAATCCTTCTGTTAATCATGTTTCCTGTTAAACACAGGATCTCGCTACGCACATTTCACATGTTACGTATTCTCCAGTGGTAATTCACACTACAGTGAATACTCACAGTTCAGCGGGTTCATTGCTGGATCCAATATCACGCCAATGACAATAACGCTCATGGTGATATGGGGTGGGGTTCCACCGGGTCCCAGAATTCCTGCGCTGCGTTACAACCTTGCGCCCACAATCAAACGATCCGTGGCGCCAAGGAGGGGATGCCAGTCTTCTTCATCTTCCCCGCAGCCGAGAGCATCCTCTCTCCCACCGGGGTGCTGTGTAAAAAGTTTATGCTACCGTAAGTCTCAACCACTCAATTCTTAGATAAACTTCTCCACAAAATAATAATTCCAGTCTTACTCAATACTATTCATTCATCCGTCAAACCTCTTATGCTGTTACAGTATTACAACAGCTCATTTACAACTTACTTCATTACAAAAGAACATACAACATTCCTTTTCAAAATGGCTGACAACAGCTCACACTCCTCAACATTATTCTCACAGTCATTTCACAGGTCAACATCACTGAGCAAAATACAATTCAATAAATGCCTGTATATTCACAGCATTGAATCACACATGATTCATCCAAAACATGAGTCGTAAAACAGTCGACCTCAATGTCACTTGAGCAACATTCCGACCAAAACGTGGAGACATGAACAGAGACGTCTGTCTTCCCCAACTGCCGGTAATGTTCTGCTCTATACAATCCAAAATGGCTACCTCCTTTTTAGAAATCTCCTCTCTCATTGGTCAATCCTATAACCAGGCAACCAATGAAAATATAGCTTGCAAAATCAGATCACCCCAGTTCAACCGGTGATCCTTCATCACGCAGTCAAGTCATGCAAACCCAAAAGTATGGCAAGCCAATCTGTACACATTTGTCAAACACTTTTTAGACTGAACTATGTACAAATCCATTTGTCACAGAGGGGACCTTAATGGAACGCCAATGGACGTTAACGGAACTCCTTTGAACGGAAGGAACGGTTGGGACGGGTGAGTTCGGGCTGCATGTTCAAAATGTTAGCCATTCCCCGCCCGTTCCAAATGAACGGTAATGGAACCTTAACACATCGGCAACGGAACTCATGGATCGTTAATGGAACTTAATGCAATGGTGACGCAACGCTTGCGCTCTCACACACTGAGTTGTCATACCCGCATTCCACACATCCGTTCTAGCTTCCGTTCCCATCCGTTGCCACAACGGTCAGACGCTGCTCAAAGATGCCAAAAACGGCCGTTTGCGCAGCGTCTCATTGTTGTGGCGTGCGTTATGGAACGGAAGCTAGAACGGTTGTGTGGAATGGGGGTATTAACTGAAACTTCACCTGTACCTGAAGGGATGATATTGATCTGACGGTGTGGGGGGAGTTTTCGGTGACTTTGACGAATATGAAGAATCTTGGGAATCTACTGTTCCTTCATCTGTAGACGCACATGGCACGATTTGATTGAAAACGCACCACAAGTATGGGTTTTAATTCAATCAAAACGCACCACAAGTATGGGTTTTAATTCAATCAAAACGCACCACAAGTATGGGTTTTAATTCAATCAAAACGCACCACAAGTATGGGTTTTAATTCAATCAAAACGCACCACAAGTATGGGTTTTAATTCAATCAAAACGCACCACAAGTATGGGTTTTAATTCAATCAAAACGCACCACAAGTATGGGTTTTAATTCAATCAAAACGCACCACAAGTATGGGTTTTAATTCAATCAAAACGCACCACAAGTATGGGTTTTAATTCAATCAAAACGCACCACAAGTATGGGTTTTAATTCAATCAAAACGCACCACAAGTATGGGTTTTAATTCAATCAAAACGCACCACAAGTATGGGTTTTAATTCAATCAAAACGCACCACAAATATGGGTTTTAATTCAATCAAAACGCACCACAAGTATGGGTTTTAATTCAATCAAAACGCACCACAAGTATGGGTTTTAATTCAATCAAAACGCACCACAAGTATGGGTTTTAATTCAATCAAAACCCACCACAAGTATGGGTTTTAATTCAATCAAAACGCACCACAAGTATGGGTTTTAATTCAATCAAAACGCACCACAAGTATGGGTTTTAATTCAATCAAAACGCACCACAAGTATGGGTTTTAATTCAATCAAAACGCACCACAAATATGGGTTTTAATTCAATCAAAACGCACCACAAGTATGGGTTTTAATTCAATCAAAACGCACCACAAGTATGGGTTTTAATTCAATCAAAACGCACCACAAGTATGGGTTTTAATTCAATCAAAACGCACCACAAGTATGGGTTTTAATTCAATCAAAACGCACCACAAGTATGGGTTTTAATTCAATCAAAACGCACCACAAGTATGGGTTTTAATTCAATCAAAACGCACCACAAGTATGGGTTTTAATTCAATCAAAACGAACGAATGTGTTTCAGGGGCGCTGTCTCTCTCCAGTGTTGGGGAAAAAATAGTCCTATCGACGAGTTGCCTGGCGAAAAGACGTGAGCGCCATCTATGACAAGCCCATTAATTAACGTTCATCACCTACGCAAACAAGGGAGATAACTCAGTGGAAGTATAAGCCAAAATAACAACCACGAAGAGTGCTCTTTCTTTGCCTATGGGTACATTTCCGGTGATAATTGTATGCATCAGGATTCCTTTGTTATAACCCATCCTTGACTTTAGAGGTAGGGTCCCTATGTTTATGTTATATAACAATAGAATGTTTGCACATGTGGGCTCGCTGTTCAATGCCGTCATTATCACTTGCCTACAGTGGTTATATCTGGCCTTTTTTATTTGCTGAGTGTAGTAAAAGTACTTTTAGCGCTAGTTTATGTAATGTGCTAAGTGGTTGTAAGGAGTTATGACTTGCCGAGTCCCATCAGGTGGTTGCGTAATCAATAACAGAGTGATCATGATAAGTAAAGACGTAGAGGTTACATGCCGAGTCTCAGTGATTATCAAAAATAATGGTCGAAGTTAGCGGATCATGAAAAATGCGAGCACTGAGACGAGGTATGTAACCTCTTTATTCCTCCTTTCTTCAGTTATTCAAAGAAAAGAGGAGTTTTTGTGCGAAAGTTTGATCGAATCCAAATCACTCAACCAGTCTACCTGCGCTGGCGATTGAATAATGCGCGGTTGTATAGTTCAGGGAAAATCAATCAATTCTGTTAACACTTCTTGTCAGTTTCCCTGTTTTAAACTAAAATCAAGTACACAGTTATGTTGTTATTCTGCTGTGCCGGTAAAGGCAGATAGTGTGTGTTCTGGTCATGTTTTGGTATCGCTTAGGAAATGTTCTTTCTTCGAATGGGACAAGCAGACGAACTTTTGCACCCGTGTTCCAACGTTAAAAACTGTATGAAGTTCCGTTTTCTGGGGCAAAATAGTGTATGAAACCGCTGTGTGTTCTTTAAATTGATGCGATGTGTGCATTTGGTTGCGTGTGATCTGTTTATAAAATGAAATATTGTCGAAAACTAACCGTCGGATTGCAGTCTCTTGTCCAAGCAACTCAGTTCAGAAAATTTGGAAGGGGAACTACTCTTGTCATACGAGAGTTACTTGCCTTGGGAGTTTGCGTGCACTCATAAGAGATCTAAAGCGAGTTTCTCTGCACTGATCGTTAGATTTGGATTTAGAAAACAACCAAACTCATAGATTGTATATGGAGATTAATGTGTTCAAGCCTGTAGTTGCCAGTTTAAATGCAGTATGTTTGTATTGTTTGGTCTAGAAATGTATATTTCGTACATTGGAGCGTTCGGAACTTTTCAATCGCTAAAGTAGTTCCCTCAAAGTCTAACTCATCAACCTGTGAGCTATCGAGGATTCAGGCCCGTTGTTGGGTAAGTGATTTTGGTTGTTGGGTAAGTTACCGAAAAATAACTAGCCCTACAAGTTTACAGAGAGAAAGAAGCAGAGGGGGGAATAATATATTAATTAAGTAGATGTGCAACGCCAAGGCACTGCATACCCCAGCGAAAGACAAACCTCTCTCTCTCTCTCTGTCTCTCTCTCTCTGTCTCTCTCTGTCTCTCTCAAACACACACGAACACACACACACACACACACACACACTCACACACATACCCCAAGTTACACACGTACACACATACACACTCACTCACACACACTCACTCACTCTCTCACACACACTTCATACACACAAAACACACCCCCATACGCACATGTAAACAAACACACATACACACACATACACTTACGCACACGTACAAACACACACCAACCAACCCACCCACTCTCTCTCTCTCTCTCTCTTTTTCTCTCATATACAAACAGACACACACCCATACAAACAGACACAAACCCACACACACACACACACACAGACACACACACACGTACATAGGCACGCATGTACGCACGCACACACCCGCAGACACACACACACGCACACACACACACTCACACATTGACTCACACAAATCTCATACACACAAAACACACACTCATACGCACATACACGGTTGGGCTAGTGGTAAGGCGTCCGCCGCGTGATCGGGAGGTCGTGGGTTAGAACCCAGGCCGGATCATACCTAAGACTTTAAAATTGGCAATCTAGTGGCTGCTCCGCCTGGCGTCTGGCATTATGGGGTTAGTGCATGCTAGGACTGGTTGGTCCGGTGTCAGAATAATGTGACTGGGTGAAACATGAAGCCTGTGCTGCGACTTCTGCCTTGTGTGTGGCGCACTTTATATCTCAAAGCAGCACCGCCCTGATAATTATGGCCCTTCGTGGTCGGCTGGGCGTTAAGAAAACAAACACATACGCACATAGACAGACGGACACACACACCTTTACAAACAAACACATGTACATATACACACTCATACACACACAAACATACACACAAACTCATGCACACACACATTCACACACACACACACTCTTTCTACCTCTCTCTCAGTCTTTCTTATACACACACACACACACACACACACACACACACACACACACACACACACACACACACACTCTTTCTCCCTCTCTCTCAGTCTTTCTTACACACACACACACACACACACACACACACACCCAAGTCACACGCACACACATACACACACACACTCACACGCACTCACTCTCTCTCACAAAAAACTTCATAGACACAAAACACACACCCATACGCACATATGGACAGACGGACATACACACCTTTACAAACAAACACACATACACGCACACACATACACTTATGCACACACACACACACCACACACACACTCACACACACACACACGAGTACAGACTCATGCACGCGTGCGCGCACACACACACACACACATACACACAAATACACACACACACACACCCCCCACACACACGAGTACAGACTCATACACGCGTGCGCACACACACGAATACAGACTCATGCACGCGTGCGCACACACACACACACACACACACACAAATACACACACACACACACACACACCACACACACTCTCACTTACACACACACGAGTACAGACTCATGCACGCGTGCGCACTGACACATACACACACACACACACACACACACACACACACACACACACACAAACAGTAATACTAACACATGTGCACAAAATGAACACAAACACACACTCCGCGCGAGAGAGAAAGACTACAGGGAGGCATGACGTCATGATGCATTAATTGACGTCAAAGACTTTCGACCGTGACGTATTCTTCTTACGCGAGCTTTATC
>NC_090258.1:1806018-1843518 GCF_037325665.1 Littorina saxatilis | reverse complement strand
TGTAGGGTTCAGAACGTTCTTACCATATATATAAGACTTATTACCAGCCTGCCTCATGCGTGCAGACTGCAGTGGTTCGATTGCCCTAGCCTTGCAGACGACATAAACCCCGCTCAGCAAATTAACATGTTGGGCAAATGTGAACGAAAAAACGATGGGGATATAATACGTGTAGGGTTCAGAGCATTCCTACCGTTCATATTTAGTATCAGACTCCCCGATGAGTGAAGATACAACACGGGAAATATGCCACATTTATTTTGAAAATGTGCTAACCGTCGAGTCCTTCGGGGGGTAGTCAATTCAAGGGGAGTCACTCCGCACAGTCAATCCGTCGAAGCTCGACTGGAGGTTTCGAATCGCAAATAACGAAGAGCACAGTCCTTTCTCCGAGTTCAAATGAGGTCTCTCTGAAAGATCATCACTGTTCAGATTAACGCTACACTGGAATTTACCAACAGAACTTAAAATGCGTGTGACGAAAGCACGACACACTTGAGGCACCCCACACAAAAGTAGATCTTACTGTATACGACCTGACCACACAGTTATGCCTATTCAAATGCGCGTAGCAAAATGTGCGTTTGGAATCTTCTTTTTTCTATGGCGGTACTGACAATATCGTTATTGAAACAATCCCAGTCCCTTAGTGCACTGGGATGTCTCAATAACTTAAAATAAAAATGGTGCATCTGCAAAAACAAACACTGGAAATAACCCCAACACCCCAAAAGAAAAAGAATTATTTTAAAAGAAGAAGAAACAATGCATAAAGAGTGCGCCCGTTATGATGTTCCGTCTTGTTTCAACTTAAAGTGTAGTGTTTGCAATTATTCAGTGTAGTTGGAACATTTCATTATTTTACAGTTCGTCTTTCCTGTAATACTACTGTGACTGCTTCTTTAAAGACATCGAGTTGATACATGTGTTTGTCACACCAACGTCAACTGCAGACTTTGTAAACGCATCAAGGGCAGACTGTGTAAACGCATCAAGGGCAGACTGTGTAAACGCATCAAGGGCAGAAGAAAGATGGAGAAAGACGAAGAAAGATAATTTCACACTAAGCTTGTCGTATGAAGACATTCTTTAACTGATTTCTAATTCTTTCCGTGTAAACGATTCAGCTAAATGGCCTAGTTCTTGTCAGGGTTTTATATGGGATGAGGCCATCTCTGGACATACTAACAATACACAGCCTGGCTTTTCTGTGCAGAGTGGGAAATAAAAAAACCTAAAACAATTGTGGCGGAGGAATGGTCTCATCCCGTGTTTGATGATTGATAGATCTGAGATGGACTTCAAGGGAAAGCCAGTGCCCAGGGACCCCTTTCACCAGAAGGATTTTGCCTTTATTTCTAAACAACTCCATCTAAAGCGTCAATTAAAGGTGCAGTCCGTCTCGAGTAAGGCACAACAACAAAATATTGGTTTAGGGTAACCCGACCGACCCTATTTTTTCCCGCCGACCCTAAAACAGGTTTTTTATTTCTCAAAACAAACAAAAAATGTTGGTTTAGGGTAACCCGACCGACCCTATTTTTTCCCGCCGACCCTAAAACAGGTTTTTTATTTCTCAAAACAAAACAAAAAATGTTGGCACATTTTGCAAACCATACCGAGACTTAGGGAAGTAACCTCCTTTAAAATCGACTAAATTAAAAACAAAAAATTAAGAAATAAAAAGCCGACCTACCGACCCTATCTTTTTGGTCACGTTACCCTAAACCAACATATATTTTTGTTTGGGCTAAGCTATCATGTATTCCGTCATAGACTTGAGCGAGGTTTGATAAGAGCATCATTCCACCTAGACACCTACCGAACATCAACAACCTGGACGCTCTCTGTACCGAGTGGGCTTTTGTAGACCAATACATGCTAGCCTTTTGACGTTATGCAAGGAGTGTATGGACGTATGAGTGTTTCCCCACCAGGACAAATATCAATCAATCAATCAATGTGAGACTTATATCGCGCGTATTCCGTGGGTACAGTTCTAAGCGCAGGGATTTATATTTTTATTTTATTTTTTATTTTTTTTTATTATTATTATTTTTTTTTTTAATGCAATTTATATCGCGCACATATTCAAGGCGCAGGGATTTATTTATGCCGTGTGAGATGGAATTTTTTTACACAATACATCACGCATTCATATCGGCCAGCAGATCGCAGCCATTTCGGCGCATATCCTACTTTTCACGGCCTATTATTCCAAGTCACACGGGTATTTTGGTGGACATTTTTTATCTATGCCTATACAATTTTGCCAGGAAAGACCCTTTTGTCAATCGTGGGATCTTTAACGTGCACACCCCAATGTAGTGTACACGAAGGGACCTCGGATCTTCGTCTCATCCGAAAGACTAGCACTTGAACCCACCACCTAGGTTAGGAAAGGGGGGGGGGGGGGGGGAATTGCTAACGCCCTGACCCAGGGTCGAACTCGCAACCTCTCGCTTCCGAGCGCAAGTGCGTTACCACTCGGCCACCCAGTCCAATGGCTGCAATGCTATATGGCGGATTACATTCTTGTTCTTGTTGTTCTTGTTCTTTGTTGATGAAATTCATCGAACGCAGAAGAAGAAGAAGTTGATGAAATTAATTTAGAAACAAATGCCATCCTCCACACACACACAAAAAAGAGAACTAGCTGTGACACTGTTGATGTTGAAAATGAAAATTGTGAACTGCATGAATATATAAATTATAATTTTAATTTGTTACTGCAGAACAAATGCACATATATATTGCATTTTGGGAAACGGTAGTGATATCAAAGAATGTTACATTATTTCATACAAACTGTACGATAGTGATGTAGATAAAAAAAAAGAGACAGCATGATGACTCTAACATAAATGCATTTCGAGTGTCCGTCGCGATATAACCTTGAACGGTTGAAAACGACGTTAAACACCAAATAAAGAAAGAAAGATTACGAGTGTTAATGACCAGTGACAAATGTCTTCTGTCTTTTTACATTGTGAAGAGTTCGTGTTTGGAGCCTGCTTTGACTGGACGAAAAAGATTTGTTATATCTTGGTTGATAGATGAGCATAGTTTGCGCCCACAACTGGACAATGCCATGTACGTGGTTTATTATATAAATATAGGTGTGCCAGTTGAAGTGGATGGAGAGAGAGAGAGAGAGAGAGAGAGAGAGAGAGAGAGAGAGGGGGAGAGGGGGGAGAGATAGGAGATAGATAGATAGATAGATAGATAGATAGAGTGTGAAAGAGAGAGAGAGAGAAGGGAGAGAGAGAGAGAGGGGGAGAGAGAGAGAGAGAGAAAGAGAGAGAGAGCGCGAAAGAAAGACAATGCCATGTACGTGGTTTATTATATAAATATAGGTGTGCCAGTTGAAGTGGATGGAGAGAGAGAGAGAGAGAGAGAGAGAGAGAGAGAGAGAGAGAGAGAGAGAGAGAGGGGGAGAGAGAGAGAGAGAGAGAGAGAGAGAGAGCGCGAAAGAGACAAACAGACAGACAGAAAGACAGACAGACAGATTGGAAAAGAAAACTAGATTTTGTTTTTGTCGAACAGACGTGGTTGTTGCCACGACAGGTGACAAAAGAAGTGCGCCTGCGTGTGTTGCAATGGAAAATTTGTCACAATTTATATCCCACCAATATTTTATTACATAAAATGAAAGTAAGTCAAACAAAAAACTGTAACGAGTGCCCACATATTTTGGATGTCATGGAACACTTTTTCTATGAGTGTCCCCGAATTAGAAGGTTTTGGACTTATATTGAACAAATTAATGTTGAACAGTCTGACAGGTCGGGCTTTCTTATTGTCTATTACAGATGTATTATTCGGAATCGAATAATGTCAGGAATCAGCGTTAATTAACCATGTTTTATTGATAGCAAAAATGTGCATTAGCAAAGTTAAGAAAACTAAATCGCATATTCCATTGGAAATTGTATTTCAACAAGAACTTGCGCTACGAAAGGTGTATCCCCATTGTCCTTAGCTAGATTGCTGTTGAATTAAAAAGTAATTTAATGGAAATGTAACCTGTAATGCAAAAGAAAACAAAATTAAAATTTCATTGAAGAAAAAAAAAAAAAAAAAAAAAAAAACCAATGAAGAAGGATATGCTCACCGCCCAAAAAGAAAGAAAAAAAAAAGAAAAAAAAAAGAAAAAAAAAGACGAAAGAGGCAAAAAAGATGGGTTGAAGCAGCCTTGCATGCAACTGAGGTCCAAAAAAAAAGAAAAAAAAAGAAAGAAAGACAGACAGACAGACATAGCAATATTATATTTTTCATTTCCATTGTGATTTTAATGTATTTGTACAGTTTGATTAATGATTTAATCTCGTGAAAGCGTCGCTGGCATACCTTGTCCTTGCTTTGCTGACGGTTATACGATCCTTATAAGGTCGTGTACAAGTCTGTTTCCCGAAAGCAACGTTTGCAAAGCAGGAAAGTGAATGCCAAGTTTGCCAACAGCAGTTTTCAAATGAAATAGGATCTTGTCACCAAAACAAAACAAAACAAAAACAAAACAAAAACTCTGGAGAAATCTGGCTGGCTTTGATCATCAACATTACGCAAAAGTAATGTCATCACACGCAATCCGAGACATGTTTCCTAGGTAACGTGGGATATATTTTTCAAAGAGAAAATGATCGCATTTTCCACGTAGTTGACAGCATAATTCAAATTCATCTCGTTTATATAGAGATGCTTTCACAAACAACATAACATACAAGAAATATAGGATTTATGTTCAAGCATGCATTTACATTTTATCTCAATTGTAATTTAAGTTATTGTCCTGCTTTTTTTAGCATGGGTATGTCTCTGTGGGCGTTAGTTTATGCCTTCTTTATTTTAGCTACATCAAGACGTTTTCTTGACGAAGTCTCGGTTAGAGGGACGGCTTCCTAGTGCAAACTCCTTTTTGTCAAAATACTAATTTATATTCATCATCTTATTTTTCAGTACTGGTGGTGAACTTAACATCAACAAAACAAACCCCGCAGGAACTCTAGTAAAATGCGTCAAGCTGTTCCTGCTGTCAAGGACAACACGGCGGGACGTAGCGGAAACAAAGACATTGTACATTAAACAATTACTGTCTGCGTATATTACCCACATAATCATTTTCTTTGTCCCCCTCATTTGTATTACGTTAATGTCATATCCATGTGAAATGTGGGTCCCTTCCTCCAAGTCAAACGCTAGCAGATACCGTAACTGAGTCTGCACGTAAAGTTGACCCGTGTTCGTCCCAACCCAAATTTGAACTCATGACCCGCGGATAAGAAGTCATGTGCTCTTACAACTGAGCTACCGCCCCCCCCCCCTCCCCCTCAAATGCTTTTTGTCTCTTCATTTTAATAATTGAAAATCGATTTATGTAGCTCCTGGGATGATTTGCCTGCGCGCGTATAGTATGTTGGTTATGATTGGTCATAGTATGTTTGTTTATGTTTGGTCGTTATCTTTGCCTGTGCGTGTATTGTATGTTTGGTCGTTTTCTTTGCCTGTGCATGTATAGTTTGTTGGTTATGTTTGGTCGGTTTCTTTGCCTGTGCGTGTATAGTATGCTTGGTCGATGTATGTATTGTAAAGCGCTAAGAGTAGACATTTTTCTAGAATAGCGCTATAAAAGTTTGCATTATTATTATTATGATTTGAGAAAGTGTTGGCGGGCGGGGTTGCATGCCTTCAAACTGTTTGTTTTAGATTTGTGACCTACTCCCACGTTTGCTGGCAAAAATGTGCCCAAAGAATGGACTGTTGGTTGCAAGAAGAAGATGATGAAATACACAGAACAAAAACATTGAAAAAATATAAGATACTGATACATACCGTTCCATTGAGAGAACAAAAATTCAAGCATCTATGTGTAAGAGTACAATTTGCGATACAGCATTACTTGTGCATCTTGTGATCAAACGGTGGAGAAATGTGGGTGTCGTTCAACATGTACAATAAGCAAGGGTGTTAGTGTCGCATGGAAAGGTTACCTAGGCAACGTGCAATACTTCTATGAAATGTCACACCGATAACAATCTGTCATTTTTTTTCACCTATTGCATCATATTATTTAGAAAAAATTGTCGGTTATAACAGAGTATTTAAGATTGCACGATGATGTTTATGATGTTTCTCCCACGAGATGGTATCGGTGTTGTGCAGCCTTGAAGCAACCAGCTCTCTATTGTGTTGAATGTAGCGTACTGTGTTGATGGGAAACTCATCATGTATCTGTCTGTGGGGGGAAGGTATTTCCGTGTACAATTCATCGATAGTTTTGTTTTTGTATTTAAATAATCTAAAAATTACTTTATTTTTCATTGATTGATTGATTGATTGACTGATTTATGCTTAATGCTTGGTTTCATTCAACATTTTTCAAGTGGTATTTTGTTTTTGATTTATTTAAAATTACCTTAGTTTTGATTGATTGATTGATTGATTGATTGATTGATTGATTGATTGATTGATTGGTTGATTGATTGATTTATGCATAGATTCATTCCAAAATATTCAAGTTTTTGTCTTTACCAGGACGGAAAGTGGCGAGTATTTTACTCGCCATGGCGAGTAGACACATGTAACTGGCGAATAGAAATGTTCATCTACTCGCCAAATGCGAGTAAACTTGCTGAAACAAATTGTTGGTTTGGCTAGTAAAGTTTGCTCTCTGGCTAGTACATTTTCAGAATCACTAGCCAAAGGCGAGTACACCATTACTTGGACTTTCAGGGCTGTTTACCTATTAAGGTTTAATATTCACGAGGAATTCTAACATTTTTCTCATAACTTCAAGGTTTTAGAATTCAGTCTCTTCCCCACACACCTGTCCCACCTGTGATGCTGTTGCTGCAGAAACTTTTGTCTTGCAACCGTAGGAATTTCTTAACAACAGCCATGACGTCACTGTCCGTTTCGTAGTGCTCTCCCCTGAAGTATCCAACATGTGAAGGTCCAGCACGTGCTGACAAGAGCGGTTCCGCTTCAAGAGCAGAAAAGACTACGACACATATTTGTTTGCTTGTTTCACTTTCATTCTTTACTGATGCTTTTTGTTGTGCGCAACAGTAGACAACAACGATATTTTGAAGCGGACAGTCCATGTGTCTTTGAGAGAGAGAGAGAGAGAGAGAGAGAGAGAGAGAGAGAGAGAGAGAGAGAGAGGGGAGGGAGAGAGAGAGAGGGGGGAGAGAGAGAGGGAGAGAGAGAGAGAGAGAGAGAGAGAGAGAGAGAAATCAAATCAAATCAAATCAAATCAAATCAAATTTTATGTTACGACGGTTGTGGCATAAGCAATACAAACGAGCTTCTTTTCAACCAGCCCTCGCCCAGAGAGGGACTACTCTAATATTATATACATATATATATATACACAGGTTAAACATTTACAAAGAGAGAGAGAGAGATGGAGAGAGAGAGATGGAGAGATTGAGAGAGAGAGAGAGAGAGAAAGAGAGAGAGAAAGAAATAGAGAGAGAGAAAGCAAGAGAGAGAGAGTTCTATATTCTCTCCCAGTGGCCCCCCTCCCCATTCCCAGTGACCCCCCTCCCCATTCCCAGTGACCCCCCTCCCTATTCCCAAAGTATTCCAATTTTAAGACCCATCTTTTTGAACAATGGACAGAGCAGCTTCGGTTCTCTTGACGACACTCAGCGCTTTGTGTTTCAGATTAATCCACGCCATCTCAAAAAGGACAAAGCGGTCGCCGTGTAACACCAAAGGGCATTCCCATTTTAAACCCATCACGACCATAGGTCTCCACGTCACGTCAGAGAACACAAGAACCATTGATTCAACGGAGAGGAGGTCGTGGCCCGGTGGTTGCTGCATGAACTGCTCAAGGGGGGGGGGGGGGGTTGAACCTCTTAGCGTGAGTTTTAATTCCAGTGCCAGGATGAAGACCTGTTTTACCTGGTCCAAAATAAAATAAAAACACATTTGGTTAGTTGTTGAAATGTTTCAGTTTTGACAAGACTAGACAGTAGACAATATAAAATGTTTGATGGGTTGTTGACAGACCACCTTTTTTGTCGGTCCGAGGGGGAGCATATCGTCTTTTGTTTCATATCTATTGACGAAGGCCGCGGTCAATAAATATGAAACAACAGTCGATATGCCCCCCCCCCCCCCCCCCGAGGACCGACAAAAAAGCTGGTCTGACAACAAACCTCCAAACATCGTTGTTGTCATCATTTTGGTTGTGAGAAAATAGGTACCAAATCAACACAGGGAGCCATGCTTTGAAACACGAGTATCGGTTTGATAACCACACGAGTTCCGTTTTGATAATCACTGGCAATCACATTCTGATAAGCATTGCTCCACGGCTATTGCCAGTTGTCTCCCTGACCGGACGCTACAGTCCTACGCGAATCTATCAAAACAAAAATACAGAGTTATCTCCCATATGGTTTTCGCGAGCACTGATCTAAATTTGAGATCAGTGTTCGCGAGACGAAAATGATTGCAGATTGGCCGACTTCGACGGTGATCTCCGTTCTGTTCTTCACAGTTATGATAAAGACATCGTTCTAAGGTCAAAACAAGTCGACATTTTGGGACTGCTGCCGGAAGGAGACCGTAATATATGGTTTCATCACTGTCAACTGGTTACAGAAAAAATCGTCTGCTCCAGTGAGCGCCGAAACCAAACGGTTGATTATCACGTGACACTTTTGCCATATTTAGAGTTGTTTGCACAGTAAATATAGCCGCGAAAAATAGCTCGCTTGAAACTGTCTTACATATCAATTCCTTTGTAATTTAAAAATTACAAAACACCATGAACAATCATTATCGACGATCGCGAATCTGCTTATATCAATAATACATTACAAAAAGCTCTAAATATGTAAAAAAAATCGGTTTCCTTGCCAGACAAGGACACTCAAGGCATCCTGTCAGGGAGAGAATAAGCCGAACTCATTTTGACCTGAGTTCAGGATGTGGCAATCAAAGCTGGCGTGTGAAAGCAACTTTCTGTGTTTTTGAGTTCATAAAATGTTGGGATGAATATGTCAGGTTTGAGGATGCACAGTTCTGTAGGTTCATCTCGGTATTCCACCCCCTCGGCTTTCAGTTGTAAATATTAAGCTTAGTGATCGAATGTGGAAGCTACGTTTGGTCAAAGGTCACAGAAGATTTGCGTCGTGCAGCGAAGGAAAGAATCGCGATCTTGTTTCCGACTCAGTGCCTCTTTGTTTTTCATTGGACCTGTCATTCTGCTTGCTCGGCTTTGTTAGATGTTTGCATGTCTTGTTGCTATTTTCTTTGCTTTTATTATTATTTCTTATTTGTGCTTCGTTTATCGATACAACGTCTTGTGCACGGGTCAAAATGTGTGTGTCAGGGGTCAATTGGTTTGACTTGAACTTGACGTTCGTGTTTCTCCGAACGTCTGTGTATCGAAACACAGATACACGCACTCCATGACTTTGTAAGAAGACAAAACATATCGGCAGGTTTCATTTGTTTGTGAGGAATTTATGACCTTTCATGAAGTAGTTTTGCTTTTTATATTTAGTCAAGTTTTGACTAAATATTTTAACATCGAGGGGGAATCGAAACGAGGGTCGTGGTGTATGTGCGTGTGTGTGTGTGTGTGTCTGTCTGTCTGTGTGTGTGTGTGTGTGTGTGTAGAGCGATTCAGACTAAACTACTGGACCGATCTTTATGAAATTTGACATGAGAGTTCCTGGGTATGAAATCCCCGAATGTTTTTTTCATTTTTTTGATAAATGTCTTTGATGACGTCATATCCGGCTTTTCGTGAAAGTTGAGGCGGCACTGTCACGCCCTCATTTTTCAACCAAATTGGTTGAAATTTTGGTCAAGTAATCTTCGACGAAGCCCGGACTTCGGTATTGCATTTCAGCTTGGTGGCTTAAAAATTAATTAATGACTTTGGTCATTAAAAATCTGAAAATTGTAAAAAAAAATAAAAATTTATAAAACGATCCAAATTTACGTTTATCTTATTCTCCATCATTTGCTGATTCCAAAAAACATATAAATATGTTATATTCGGATTAAAAACAAGCTCTTAAAATTAAATATATAAAAATTATTATCAAAATTAAATTGTCGAAATCAATTTAAAATTACTTTCATCTTATTCCTTGTCGGTTCCTGATTCCAAAAACATATAGATATGATATGTTTGGATTAAAAACACGCTCAGAAAGTTAAAACAAAGAGAGGTTCAGAAAAGCGTGCTATCCTTCTTAGCGCAACTACTACCCCGCTCTTCTTGTCAATTTCACTGCCTTTGCCATGAGCGGTGAACTGACGATGCTACGAGTATACGGTCTTGCTGAAAAATGGCATTGCGTTCAGTTTCATTCTGTGAGTTTGACAGCTACTTGACTAAATATTGTATTTTCGCCTTACGCGACTTGTTGTTTACTTTTGCCAGTTCGTTTGTGAAACTTTGCAAAGCAGTGTCGTGTCGTCTGTTTAGGTCTTTATTTTTTATTTTATGCAGCTTGTTATCGCGCGCATATTTCAACATACGGATTCAAGGCGCAGGGATTTATTTATGCCGTGTGAGATGGATTTTTTTTTTACACAATACATCACGCATTCACATCGGCCAGCAGATCGCAGCCATTTCGGCGCATATCCTACTTTTCACGGCCTATTATTCCAAGTCACACGGGTATTTTGGTGGACATTTTTATCTATGTCTATACAATTTTGCCAGGAAAGACCCTTTTGTCAATCGTGGGATCTTTAACGTGCACACCCCAATGTAGTGTACAGGTCTGGGGAAACGCCAATGAAAAGAGCCGAAGAATCCCCGAGCCGTTTCTATTGGGTTTGCTTTTGATTATCCATGTATAACCTGCTTCCTGCAACTATGGTAACCGGGGATTTATTTCCTGGGGAACATGAGATTTATTTCCCAGGTGCTTGTGAATGAAAACTCGTGAAAATGATGACAAAACTATTTAACGATGTCTTGTTTTATCCACACACACACAAACACTCCTATAGCTAACGTTTCTTGTTTTTAATCCTGCATTTTGTCATGTCAGCAGTCTATCGTTTAGCAGTCTAAGCTGTTCGGCGATAAATTTTTTTTTTTTTTTTTTACAATTCTAGCTTTTCAATCTTTTTTTCTTTATTTGGTGTTTAACGTCGTTTTCAACCACGAAGGTTATATCGCGACGGAGCTTTTCAATGAGTCTCTAATTCAATGTGTAGGAAATGACCTGTCCTGACTATTTGTTTTAAGCCTGAATGGGCGTTGAACGCGGTTCAAACGGAGTTCAACTCGGAATAGGTATATATATACCGAGCAACAAAAGAAACGCGAAACAATTCTGCAATGTTTGATTGACAAAATCTTGAAGAATTATAGAGTTAGAATTATCAAACCACAAAAGTTTGATGAAGGCATGTTTGACCTAACTGTAGTGCGATTATTTTGATGCTGCGACTGTTGCAACACACGGGACAAGCAGGTTTAGCGTTAACGAAGTTTTTGAGGTCTCGCTCAGTCAGTCTTCATCGCGCTCTCTGGCCACTGATCGGACACTGGTGGCTTCCAATGATGTTCCTGGTAGTGTCAGTGGCTGTATTGAATCGATCTCGAAGACGTTGTGGCAGGAAATTGCAATCTTTTCTTATTGAGGTAATGCAAATAATCCACCGCGTTGCATAACTGCAGTGCTTCTAATGTGACCAGAACATTGCTGAAGGTGATAGACTGTTGACATGTGCACGTTTAAAGCACATGCCAGCGCTTCTGGATCATCCCCAGCTTTAAATCGACCTGGCATTTTGGTGGTGTCAATCTTTGCATCCTGGCTGTTTCAAAAGTGAGACTGGCAGCAAGCGTGCCATGGTCTCTTTTGGTTGCTAATGCATTAGTGAACACATCTCACACATCAGATTTCTCCTGCTCCACTTGCACGTGCTGCGAGCGCGCATTATGTGTTTAACGTTAAACCTGCTTGTCCCGTGTGTTGAAACAGTCGCAGCATCAAAATAATCACACAAAAGCAAGGTCAAACATGCCTTCCTCAAAATTGTGTAGTTTTAAAAATTGTAACTCTATAATTGCTGGAGATTTTGTCAATAAAACAATGACGATTGTCTTCGCGTTTCTTTTGTTGCTCGGTATATATATATATGTCTATATACCGTGTTTTTGTCGTATTCTTATTAATTTATCAACGCAACTTTTAACTTTTACAGTCCCTCTCCCGTCATCCTCCCAGCCTCACCCCCACCCACCCACTCAACTTTTTCTTAGCATATAACCACGTCATGTCCTAAATAGCCAGTATACCTGTGGACAGAAAAACGAAGTAAGCATATCATTACTTTATGGAGTTTTTTAACCGATGCAAAGATGTGCTGCTAGTGAAGATTGAGGAGACCCTCTTCAAGTGAAATTAGCTCCAGAATACTGCTGTTATTTTCGTGCAAGTTTCGTTTCGACCCCACGTGTTATCATAGTAGTAAAATTCATGAAAAGGTTAATGAATGAGTTTTTAACTAACTCACCTATTCACTATTTTCTACACATAAATCAGTCCATGAAAACTTACTTGGTATAACATTACTTAAAGTTAAGAAAGAATTTAAAGAAACAGGATTAACATATCACTCAACATGCATATTTTTCAGGGTACGATCCCTTTTACCTCTTCTGATGCCATTTTTCACAATGGGGTTAATGGTACGTTTTGCAGGTGGTTGCCAAAACATTAATAGCACGGTCGATTGATTTCATTTTTTGATATATAATTGTGTGGACTCTGCTTAGTATGGTGTCCTTTTTTTGAGTAAAATCGAGCGAATGCTTCAGGAAATATGTTCATGAGAATCGAGAAACAGAAACTGTCTATTAACAATGCTTCCAGTGTTGTCAAAACGTTGCTGAAGGCGATACACTTTTGACAGATACACATGGAAAGTTATTGCTACCAGGTCATCACCAGCTGATAGTCGACCCACTGCACTCTGGCTTTTGCTGGTGACAATCGTGGCATCTTGGCTCTGTTCAAAATGAGTCTGGCAGTGAACGGGCCAAGGTCTCTTTTGATTGCTCCTGCATTAGTGAGCACACCTCACACATCAGGTTTCTCCTGCTCCGTTTGCACGTGCTGTCCGCGCGCATCCTGTGTTTCGTGTGACACCCGCGTACCCCGTGCGTTGAGACAGCCACATTGTTAAAATATTCACACTACAGCTTTGTTTCACATGACTACACACAGCGTCTTTATTCGGAACTTTCTCACTCTCAGATCAACTGCGTGTTTCTAAATCAAAAAATAATATCGAAACATAATTCGCGTTTCTTTTGTAGCTCGGTATACTTTCTGCTTTTACCTGAAGGTGTATACTTCTCTTATCAGTTCTACTTATTCCTTTCTAATGACCTTTCTGTTGGTTATATTTTAACGCCCCAGGCCTTCCAGTGAACACTGTTCGACTCGCTATCCTTTCAGATATGATTTCATTGAACAAAACTTCCCACTCTGCACAGAAAACACTCAGCCTGTTAATGTTTGGTATGTGTGCAAATGGGGGGGGGGGGGTGGGGTGGGGGTGTGTGGTCTTCAATGCCTTGACTTATGACTCTCAATTCCCGGGAGACCAGAGGGCGGCAGCAACACTACCACAACGTACTCGGTTTAGGGGGACCCTCTGAAGGGGTGGTCTTATGACAAATATAAAGCCCGATCTGAAATAGTGCGTCGAATCGTACGAAGCGAGATAAAGCGTTGGATCTTACGATCAGAGATAGTGCGTCGAATCGTACGATCTGGGATAATGCGTCGAATCGTACGATCAGAGATAGTGCGTCGACTCGTACAGTATCAGACAGTGCGTCGAATCGCACAAGCTCAGATAGTGCGTCGAATCGTGCGATCTGAGATAGTGCGTCGAATCTTACGATCTGAGATTATATATGCGTCGATTCGTACGATCTGAGAAAGTGAGTGGAATCGTACGATCTGAGAAAGTGCGTCGAATCGGACGATCTGATAGACTGCGTCGAATCGTACGATCTGAGAAAGTGCGTCGAATCGGACGATCTGATAGACTGCGTCGGATTGTACGATCTGAGATAGAGCAGCGGATCCTACGATCTGAGATTGTGCGTCGAATCGTTCGATCAGAGATAGAGCAGCGGATCGTACGATCGGAGATAGTGCGTCGAATCGTACGAAGAACTTTGCCTTCAATCCCGCCAAAAGTAAAAATAGCGTATAAGAAAGAAAAAAGACAATGCGGTTTTGTAAAAGCAATGACTGCACCTGGAACACACAGCCTGCAGGCTAGGGACAGAGGGATGATCAAAGGAAGCTGTCTCTGTGTCTTTTCTCTTATGTGGGTCAGCAGTGCCACGCACGCTCTCATCCGGGCACGAGGTGCGCGCGCCATGTTGGACATTTTGTGGGACAGGTCGGTGTGCAAACAGTAACTTGCATATTAGATGGTACACACGGAGTTGAACAGAATAGACGGATGGACAGACAACACACACGCGTGCGAGAGAGAGAACACATATACATGCGCACACGCACGCGTGCACGCACGCACACACACACACACACACACACACACACACACACACACACGCACACACACACACACACACACACACACACACACACACACAGAGCTTTAATAAAAAAAAAATAGTATAATTGAATATTGTCTTTAAACCATCTAGACCTTAATAATAATCATCAAATCTGGTTAAATCATTTGTTGATTTGTTGTTGTTTTTTGTTGTTTCTCTTTTTTTCCCCATTTCTTTGGAACGAACATGATCACATTTTTGCTTTTCTCGTCAGCCGAATTTTGTTCTTTCGTTTTCAAAGCATTAATGAACTCAAATCTACTCTTAAAAAGTGTGAGTAAAAGTCATTGTAAGTAAAGCTTTCTTTCAAGTTCCCCGCCATAGCTGCAGCTTTCTAATCAACTGCAAGTTAAATTCGGAACCAATAAAGCATGGGCTGCTGCATGACAAACTGGACTCCGTGCTGAGAGGGCTATAACCATATGGTTATTGACTTTATCTACCCGTTGTAAACAGCGAAAAATATTAGGGCGGAGTTGCATTAACTTTTAATCAAGAAATCCACCTGAACGAAAGTGATATCTTGTATAAAAAGCTTTACAGAGAGAGAGAGAGGGGGGGGGGGGGAGAGAGAGAGAGAGAGACTGAACTTTTGTTTACAAGGATAAAGATTTAAGGCTAGGCCTTTTCTTACAACCTGTCCGAGAGAGAGAGAAAGAGAGAGAGAGAGAGAGAGAGAGAGAGAGAGAGAGAGAGAGAGAGAGAGAGAGAGACTGGCAGACAGACAGACAAACACAGAGGTAAGAGAGGGGGAGGATAACGAGAGAGAGAGAGAGAGAGACAAAGAGAGAGAGAGACAAAGAGAGAGAGACTTGCAGACAGACAGACAGACAGACAGACAGACAGACAGACAGACAGAAAGACAGAGAAAGAGGTTTGTGAGATTGAGGTAAAGACAGAGAGAGAGAGAGATCGAGGTAGGGAGCTATGGCCAACCAAGTTAGGATGTGATCAAGATGCGCGCGCAGCCATGGACTAGTAGTGTGTGGGACTGCCGAGATGAGTGTCGTCACCCCAGTGACAGGCACTCTCGCTGCCAGCAGGACCATTCCCCTGCCAGCACGTGCAGCTCAACGCCAAAAGTCTCACACAACTTTCAAATCACCTTTCGCCAAGAAAAACCGTCCGCAACTGCGCCATCCGTTTTCCATCTACCCCTACCACCACCACCATCGCCATCACTACCCCCCCCCCCCCCCTCGTACCTTCCTGTCACAGCCACCACTCCCACTATTCTCTCGCCACAACCGCAACCACCACAGCCCCCGCCAACGCGCGTTGTCAAGTCGGTGATGAGGAATAGTCAGTCACTCTACAGCGGATGAAGTAATGATGATTATATGTGAGTGAGCGTCGGTAGGGTGGAAGCGGTATTTAATGACACGGCGTTCCGCTGTCAAGCCTTTACCAGCCTGCAAGCAGCAACCCGACTTCAGTGCTGCGTTAGGGCGACTGGACTTCCCTGGACGCTGAGAGCACCGGTCATCTCAAAGATCGCTTTTTTGGCGCTGGACTTTGGGCAGAGTGGACGGGGGATCCAAACGCTGACTGTCTTGGTGTCTGACTTGGCTGAAGTTAGGGAAACTGGACTTCCCTTGACGCTGAGGGCACCGGTCATCTGTAAGATCGCGTTTTTGGCGCTGGGCAGAGTGGACGGGGGGTCCCAAAGCCGACTGTCTTGGTGTCGGACTTGGCTGAAGTTGAACGGACATTTGTCTGGACCTGTGGTCATCTTGTGATTGTGTACTTCAGTGTGTCAGCTGCAAACACATTTTGAAGACTTGATCAAGGTTGGTGTTTGTATTTTTGTTTCCAAAGTTTGAATCAAAACTTCTTCTTTTACGTTTTAGTTTAGTACTTGAATATTTCAATATTTAAAGAAATGTAAATGTAAAATGTTCCTTTCAAATCTGTTTGTACATGGTTGTATTTTCTGTTTGTACATGGTTGTATTTTCTGTTTGTACATGGTTGTATTTTCTGTTTGTACATGGTTGTATTTTCTGTTTGTACATGGTTGTATTTTCTGTTTGTACATGGTTGTATTTTCTGTTTGTACATGGTTGTATTTTCTGTTTGTACTTTTCTGCTTTTCTCTGTTTTCATTTTTTATTGTCTTCCTTTCATACTTTTTTTGTTTTTCCATTTATTATTTTCCTTCTTTTTTTTCTCTCTTCCTTTCTTTCTTCTTTCCTTACTTTCTTTCTCGCGTCTTTTCTTTCAATACAGATGAAGATAAATTATAGTTTTAAATGAGGCATATTCTTTGTAGTGGTTAAGCTACGTTAAAATGTTTTTAAATGCCCACAATTATGAATGAATAGATTTTTAGGAGAAAGGGGTGGGACGAGGTTGCGAATAGTTCATTAGGCTTACATTGCAAGTTTTGCTGTGACTCTATACTCCCCAGGGAATGAAGAGGTTTAAGTCAAGCAAGTAAGTGTTATTGTAAATTAACACACGTTTTACATATGTTCCAAATGCTCTTTTAATACTAATTTTAAAATAAAACCCCACAATAAATCTTTATGGAATGTTAAATTACGGTCAAAAGGAAACATTTAATGGATATTTCATCTCGATGAACAAGATGCGCAACATATACTGATCTGTTTTCTTTTCTTCTTGGCTGTTGAACGTTAGCAGGCTGTCTGTTTTGGTTTGTTACATTTCTCTTTTCTTTTGTTAACTTGGTTTTTGTTCACCGATGTCAAGTGTTTGGATCAGTGATTCTGACATACTAGTTACAGTTGCTTCTACTGCTCCTTCAGTCACCTTTTGTTTCATTTGCTGGCACACAAAGTCACCCAAGCATTGACTTTATAACTTACTTTGGTTCTCTGGCTTTTATGGTTTTAGGAGGTAGTGGTTTTAAAACGAGCAATGCGTAATTTTGCACGTTTTCTGGCTGGTAATTACAAATTTACTGATATGTTTGGTTTATGTAATAAGAAGTTTTTATATCTTTTCCACCTGCTTATGATATATATATATATATATATATATATATATATAGCTATTCTGATGAACACGTGGGGGAATTCGGGGGCTGTGATTGGATGGTCTCTTCCGATCATCAAAGCATAATGCTACGGAAGTCGGCCATTTTTCTCAATATCCAAAAGCATATTGTCAATAACAAAGACGCATGGTTCCGGTTTACCCACCTGTACCACACGATGTTTCGCTGATCGACAACAGCATACACTGACAACTTGAAATTCTTCTCGGGAATGTTTTTCAGCTTTACAAATGTCGATAGCATACCCTTTTCTGCTAACTTCCCGATGAAACAGGACTAAACCTATTATTTTCTGTCCCTATACACCACAAAATGCCCAAAGTCGAAAGATGAAGTACAAACAGGGGAGTACAACATTTGTGTGTGCCTGTGAGCTTAGTTCACAGTTGCCGACTGACAAAAATTTTCGCATTCGGCTTTTCTTATCTCGTAACTCCACACTAAATACCCCACTTCCCCTCTGAAGTATTGATGTACAACCCATGGCACTAACATTCATGTAGTCGTTTATAACTGAGGTTGAAAAATTCGCTTTCTTTCTTTCTTTATTTGGTGTTTAACGTCGTTTTCAACCACGAAGGTTATATCGCGACGGAAAAATTCGCTTCATGACGAGACAAGTATAAATGAAATTCACCCAAACTGGAAACGTCGCTGCCGTCTGCTCGCTTTGTACGGATTAGCTGTTCTCTTTTCCTCCCCTTGTTGCATCTAGCCTTCCTCTCTGAGATGCGTTTGAAGACAGACTGTTAAAAGAGAATAAATGTATGTACATAGTTATGATAGAATGTTGATGTAGGAATTGAGGAGATGTGTGGGGGCACGGGAATGTATGAATGACAAAGAACAAATGTTTGTTTTTGGATGTTTTATGTGTGTTTTGTTGCGGACACAAAAGCTCAGCAATGCAATTTCTCTTTTAGAGATTAATAAAGTTTATTGTATTGTATTGTATTGTAGTTCTTCAGTTGTTTCTAGTTTTCTGTTGATGTTGTGTTTTGGTCTTCTTCATAAGTAGTCTTGTTCAAAATTTAAAAAACTCAAACTTCTTTTTGTTGTATACGAATGAACTAATAAAAAGCTGTTTAACAGCTGTGTTGTCAAATCGAGTTTTTCAAGTTCCAAAGTCAGTGTGGCGCCTGCGCAAAACTAATGCGCATAAGAAACGGCGTCTGCTATCAAAACCTAAGATCAACGCATCGACGCAAAAACTGTCATTTTGTAAGTTTGGAACAACAAATAAAGGTCAGAACAGCTATATAATCGCTATTGTATTTTCAGCGTAGCAATAGGGTCCGATATTTAAACTCGAACAAGTATAATGCGACTCGTCTTCGACTCGTCGGCATTATACTTGTCTCGTCTAAATATCGGACCCTATTGCTACGCTGAAAACACAATAGCTGTTAATATTATAATATATAATATTAATATTAATATATATAACTTGCATTTGGGTCCATTACAATTACCACTTGAATGGCGTAGCTTACTTTTACTATTTAGTTTTTTAAGAATTTACTTACTTTTCTCTCAAAAATCTGACTGAAGTTTAATTGTTTCATAACTTTAATAGCAAGTTAGATCAGTATCAAAGAAAACAGAGTGTGTAGCCTTATCATTCTGAAGAAAAAAGTATTATTGTCCTTGTTTCTAAATTTGGTTATTGGGCTACTTCATTTTCTTCTGGTTACCTTTGGGTTCGTAGCCTGTAATCCCCCCCCCCCCCACCACCCACCCCCGCCCTCCCGACCCCCAGAATAAAGCATATTGTTGATTTCTGTTTTATTATATTTTCACTCGATGTCAATAAAATACTAACTAAAATCCTCCTTGAGCGATCAGAGAGAATAGTACAAACAAAACTGTTCAACCATCCGATGAACAAACAATAGAAACGACTCTTTTTGGGGGCCACAAACAACCCTAACAAACGTCTTTTCTGATTGGCGATTTAATTAAGTGGTGGGATTAAGATTAAATGTGAAAAAACTACTTCTTTACGACATTTTAATGGGAGGTTTTTCTGCAATGTTCTGGAAATCCTGGGGGGGGGGGGGATAGAAATGGCTACAGCTTCATGCGGCACGTTTCTCAAAGAGTAGCTTAACTTTGAAAAAAACACTCCGGATAACTCATAATCAGTTTCTTCTTCTTCTTCTCGATCGATCAGACAGGGACTCCGGAACTTCTGATAAAGTTTGCAGTACAGCGAAGACTCCGCGGGGTGCCGAAGATCTTCTCCTGAACTGGTGTGTCCGTAGGCCATGTTTCTGCTCGTAGTTTCTGGTGGATTGGACAGTGATAATCAGTTTGAAAGGAGGGCTATTAATTTAGTGAAAATCGAGCCAGGCTAAGGTGATGAAATCAGCCAAGAGAGTTTCAATACTGTAATGGTTTTGTTTTTAAGACGCCACGCCATTCTTTGTCGGAGAAGGCGTTAGTCCTCTTGACGTATTTGCATGCAAACGTATTCAAAATTATTTTCCAGCAAATAAAAAGACCCAACAATACTGTACTCGCGTGTGAACGAGGAAGACGAACACGACAACAGGGACGTTTCGACCCAAGGGTCTTGTTCAATAAGACGCTGGGGTCCAAATGTCGCTGTTATTTATTTCGTCTTCTTCGTTCAAACGTGAGTACAGTATTGTTGGGTCTTTTTATTTATCGCTCTCACGCGCAGTCATCAAAGGTCTTCTGATCATTTTCAAGTAATATTATCAACAATGCAGGTTTTTGAGGGTGACTTGTCCAATGCTGACTTAACCCTGTAGAGTTTACTATATTTTCGTCGCAGATCATCCACTTAATCGTGTACAACACCGACACATGCAAAGCCTGGCGATGACATTGCAAGTCATTTCCACACGTGAACAAGTCAGCGAGGCAAACTGTATTCTCCAAAAAATCGTGTCACTCTCTCGGGAAACAGGCGTAAGAACTAAAGAAGTTAGAGAAGTTTCAAGTGAAGCCATTTTCGGCATTGTGACGTCTTCGAGAACTTAATTTGTTTTTGACGTCAAAAAGTTTTGTTCAAAAGATAGGCTTACAAAAGAAAAAAAACTTCTTCGTTTGTGTAGGCGCTGTTATACCTTATTAAGTTCTGTGGAAGGGCAGGTTTGAATTTTACGACAGATGTCGCATTTACATTTGACAGAAAACATGACTCACCTGGGGCCAGAAGGCAGGTCATCAGAAAGCAAGCTATTCGCAGTTTTGTCAAGAAAGTAGGAACAACGCCAAGTAAAACCGAACGGTGTACAGACCGTGTTGTCAAAAACGTTATGGACCAAACAATTTGTATGTTACTCCATGGTTTGTGCCAGAATCTACTACATTTAAGAGTTTGTTCACGAATTGCCTCCCCTGTCATACTCCACAAGGAATTAACCGCCTTTCACACTCATGCTATGAACACACGCAAACACATTGGTGATGGTATTGTCGCTGAGTGATTCAAAGCGTTGTCTGTTGTTGTTAATTGTAGAGGAAGGAAGTGACTTTGCATTATGGGTATTCAAATTAGTCACAACATTTTTGGATCGCGTACGAAACGAAACTTTCTTGATACGCAATAAAATAACCAAACTATTTCTCCACATAATTATTTTTTTTCTATCGTGACCTTCTGAAAGCCAAGTCCTGAGAGTCGCTCCAGAAGCCTTCCACGTGAAAACCAGAAAACCTGCTGTCGGCTGTCCGCGAAAAAACCCACCCATGTGTAATGTTTGTTTTCTTTAGGCTTCGAGAAAATAATTTGTATTCAAAATCAGATGTCTATAGATATCGATACGCACCAACAAAACGATAAAAGGTACCTTTTCAGTCAGATGTTAAACAGGAACTGTGAACATTTTGGTTTGGGACTTTGAACCAATTTCTCTGTAAAAAGGATGTTACTCCAAGCCAATTTCTTCTGAGGAAGGGCAGAGTTTGTGCGAACTTTTTCTTCATATAAAGCCAATTTTAGCCAAGCTAACCCGATTCTTTCTAGTTTACGTACCAGGGCAGCTCCGTTAAGCCCTCTCCTCCCTCTCTAACTTGTTAGCAAACAAGTTATCACGACAAATGTTGCACCTCAATTAAAGCTTTAATTCCCGTGTCATTTTATTTAAACTTTCTATGCCATTTAAAGCCGTCCACTTCAGAGATTTTGAACAGGGGTTATATGACCGCTGCTCTAATAAAGTTACCCCCGAAATCGACGTGACAAAAACGGATTTGCTAAGTTTAGTTTGTCCTTAGCAGAGATGTATGTCCTAAACCTAGGGGGGTGGTGGTATGAGTGAGCGTGGGTCTTGGCGGGGCGTGAGTGCTTGAAGGAAGTGCACTTTGTTGTAGTATTTAACGTATTGCGGACAAACTGGCTTTGATATCTTCCTCAAGAGAACGGCTCAATTTGTCTGAAAATAATATGTGTTACAAGAAACCACCGAACGTGTATAGGACCGGCACGGTTGGCCTAGTGGTAAGGCGTCCACCCCGTGATCGGGAGGTCGTGGGTTCGAACCCCGGCCGGGTCATACCTAAGACTTTAAAATTGGCAATCTAGTGGCTGCTCCGCCTGGCGTCTGGCATTATGGGGTTAGTGCTAGGGCTGGTTGGTCCGGTGTCAGAATAATGTGACTGGGTGAGACACGAAGCCTGTGCTGCGACTTCTGTTTTGTGTGTGGCGCACGTTAAATGTCAAAACAGCACCGCCCTGATATGGCCCTTCGTAGTCGGCTGGGCGTTAAGCAAACAAACAAACAAACGTGTAAAGGCAATGCATTCAGCGGTTACTTAAATGAACCTGTGACATTTGTGTGTGTGGTCTCATTGACCACAAAAACGGCTACACAAACCGCCATGAATGTCTCCTGACAGAATGACACCTACCCTGTTCAGCAAGCCATAACGTCTTTATCGGACAAGCTAGGGGAACAAAGCTGACTGTTCAGCAAGCCATAACGTCTTTATCGGACAAGCTAGGGGAACAAAGCTGACTGTTCAGCAAGCCAACACGTCTTTATCGGACAAGCTAGGGGAACAAAGCTGACTGTTCAGCAAGCCATAACGTCTTTATCGGACAAGCTAGGGAAACAAAGCTGACTGTTCAGCAAGCCATAACGTCTTTATCGGACAAGCTAGGGGAACAAAGCTGACTGTTCAGCAAGCCATAACGTCTTTATCGGACAAGCTAGGGGAACAAAGCTGACTGTTCAGCAAGCCATAACGTCTTTATCGGACAAGCTAGGGGAACAAAGCTGACTGTTCAGCAAGCCATAACGTCTTTATCGGACAAGCTAGGGGAACAAAGCTGACTGTTCAGCAAGCCATAACGTCTTTATCGGACAAGCTAGGGGAACAAAGCTGACTGTTCAGCAAGCCATAACGTCTTTATCGGACAAGCTAGGGGAACAAAGCTGACTGTTCAGCAAGCCATAACGTCTTTATCGGACAAGCTAGGGGAACAAAGCTGACTGTTCAGCAAGCCATAACGTCTTTATCGGACAAGCTAGGGGAACAAAGCTGACTGTTCTGGATACAGATTTGTCTGTTCTTTCCCCTGACATGCAAAACGTGTTGCATTTTAGCTTTTCTGATTTTCTTTTTGATTTCAACGCGGGAACCTTGCTTTTGTGATTTTGATGTTAAGGGTGTCCGTGTATAGACACTAACTTATGTAAAATCAATCTCTTTGTTGAATAAATAAGATGAATGATTGGCCTTTCCAGTCATACAATAAACGGCCTCATCACGAATATCTTCACTTAAAACGTATCTGCCTAGGTTTTTTGTTAATGACTGGTGGTATAGGTCCGCGTTTTGTAGGGATACTGTCTGTAAACAGTTTTTAAAAAAAGGGACGAATTTGACTTTCAGAACTCCACGGGATATTTACTCTACTATAACACAACCGCTTCCGCGTTGAATTATTCATTTAACAATCACATTATTGGTAACTGTGATAATGTATGAAATGAATATGAATAGGTGAAACGTGCATGCCCCCTCTGCGTCAAATTCCAAATTTATTTAATTGTGAGATTTTCACATGCTTGCGGGCAATTATATTCGCCTAGAGGGCAAAACCTGTTGGATTTAGGCAGTAAAATATGTAATCTGACAAATGCCAGCAAGTGCCACAGTTATCGGTAGCAACACACACACACACACACACACACACACACACACACACACACACACACACACACACACACACACACACACACACACACACACACACACTAAGTTTTAAACAAACATGCACACCACATCGAGGATCGTGATCTTAACACAGCATTTAAATAATTACAGCTACAAAAACTACGTTTAAGGTAATCCAAGTTTATGGCGTCCTTATTCCAAGCCTAAAATCGAACTGTGGGCGCTTTTGGACAATTTGTGACAGCTTAAAACATGCTGTGAGAAGATTTAACAAAGAGTAATTTAGAAACAAGGTCAAGGCCAATGAAAAACGATAAAAATGCAAACCATGTAAAAGACAGAACTATGGACAAAAGAGGGGGAAGATTAATCGCTTGCTCAAAAGCCAAAGAAACAAAAATATACAAACGTGCAACAATGGAAATCTTGCAAAAAGAAAGTGACAGGAAAATTTGCGTAGGACAAACATATCACAATGCACTGAATCTCCACGCAGAACCTGGACAATTTCTCAAGGGGCGTTAAAACAGTTAGTCTAAATTTAGATGGACACTGTCTGCTAAGAGGATGACGTTAATAGCAGATCATTGCAAAACTTCACATAGTTTAATTGCATCTCTGTTTGTGGTTGTTGACTTGTCTGCTTTTTCTTTCGTTGCACAACGCAGAAATGCACAAGAGGATTGTAGCCCCCTACCCCTCCCCCCCCCCCCACCTGGGAGATCGGAAAAATCTCCACCCTAAACCCAACAGGTGCGACCGGGATTCGAGCCCGCTGCTTTCCGCATACGAGGTCGGCGTCTTAACCTCTAGGCCACTGCGCCCTGCCGGGATTTTGACTTGTCTCAACCTCTAGGCCACTGCGCCCTGCCGGGATTTTGACTTGTCTCAACCTCTAGGCCACTGCGCCCTGCCGGGATTTTGACTTGTCTCAACCTCTAGGCCACTGCGCCCTGCCGGGATTTTGACTTGTCTCAACCTCTAGGCCACTGCGCCCTGCCGGGATTTTGACTTGTCTCAACCTCTAGGCCACTGCGCCCTGCCGGGATTTTGACTTGTCTCAACCTCTAGGCCACTGCGCCCTGCCGGGATTTTGACTTGTCTCAACCTCTAGGCCACTGCGCCCTGCCGGGATTTTGACTTGTATTCTGATTTTCGAATTCGTTCTTGGCATCGTCTGTTTACCATCTTGCTCCCACGAAATTATTCTACTTTTTTTGTCAAAGTGCATAATTATGATGATTTCTTTTGTTAAGCGAGTAGTATGCAAAACGTTCTTTATGAAACGATATCAACACAGTTAGAACACAAGTTTTAAACCAATACCAAATGTTAGACTATCTAACCTTCTTTTCAAAACGCCTACGCAGGAATGCCTACCTTTATAAAGAAGAAAGAAGTCACATTCACAAAGTGTCGTGTCGTTGATATTAAAGTATTTGACGCGTTTTTAATTCACAATGACTTTTTTTTTTTTTAAGAAACGGTTTAAGTTCGGCTGCGAAATTATAAAAAAAAAAAAAAACACGTTTCAGCGACGAGTTCTTTTTGCGAAAATGTATTTTATGTGAAACAGTTTTGCACGTCATGACTATATCAGTTCGTTTGAGAGCACACAGAGAGCACACAGAGAGCACACAGAGAGCACACAGAGAGCACACAGAGAGCACACAGACAGCACACAGAGAGCACACAGAGAGCACACAGAGAGCACACAGACAGCACACAGACAGCACACAGACAGCACACAGAAAGCACACAGACAGCACACAGAGAGCACACAGAGAGCACACTGAGAGCACACAGAGAGCACACAGAGAGACACACAGACAGCACACAGACAGCACACACAGAGAGCACACAGACAACACACACAGAGAGCACACAGACAGCACACAGAGAGCACACAGAGAGCACACAGAGAGCACACAGACAGCACACAGAGAGCACACAGACAGCACACAGAGAGCACACAGAGAGCACACAGAGAGCACACAGACAGCACACACACAGAGCACACAGACAGCACACAGACAGAGCACACAGAGAGCACACAGAGAGCACACAGACAGCACACAGAGAGCACACAGACAGCACACAGAGAGCACACAGAGAGCACATAGAGAGCACACAGAGAGCACATAGAGAGCACACAGAGAGCACATAGAGAGCACACAGAGAGCACACAGAGAGCACACAGAGAGCACACAGACAGCACACAGAGAGCACACAGAGAGCACACAGAGAGCACACAGACAGCACACAGACAGCACACAGAGAGCACACAGACAGCACACAGCCAGCTCAGAGAGCACACAGACAGCACACAGACAGCACACAGCCAGCACACAGACAGCACACAGAGAGCACACAGACAGCACACAGAGAGCACACACAGAGCACACACAGAGCACACAGAGAGCACACAGAGAGCACACAGAGAGCACACAGAGAGCACACAGACAGCACACAGAGAGCACACAGAGAGCACACAGAGAGCACACAGAGAGCACACAGAGAGACACACAGACAGCACACAGACAGCACACAGACAGCACACAGACAGCACACGGACAGCACACAGAGAGCACACAGACAGCACACAGAGAGCACACAGAGAGCACACAGAGAGCACACAGACAGCACACAGACAGCACACAGAGAGCACACAGACAGCACACAGACAGCACACAGAGAGCACACAGAGAGCACACAGAGAGCACACAGAGAGCACACAGAGAGCACACAGACAGTTTTATGATTGCAAGGACCGTGATGAACACAAAAGAGAGCACTTTTGGAAACATTAGACATCGTACAACAATAAAATGGGAGTGACAACAAAAAAAGTGATATCGTTTTTACACTTAAAATACAGACAGACACACCCACCTCACCCCACCATCCCCACACCCCCCCCACCCCACACACACACGCACACACACACACACACACACACACGCACACACACACATACACACACACACAGCCCTACTTTTGATATTCAGCCCTGCTGTAGACTTTGTGCAGAAATTGAGAATACTACATGGCTTGCTGTGTCGTACCAGATTTACACGAGTTGTTTTTTTTAATATTTAACTGCGAGCGAAAGCGAGCTGTTCACTATTTGAAAAAGCAACGAGTGTAAATCTGGTACGAAACAGCAAGCCATGTAGTATTCTGTTTATCCTACATACTGTACTTACGTGTATTTTACTGAAAATGTCCTGCAGTCGAGGCAGCTAAATTGAAGACGCTTGTTTTGGAACCTCGATCTCTTCTAAAGCCTCGTGCAATCTATTACGTCAAAGCAAAGAAACGTCACTCTGAAAGTGTGGCGTGACGTGTTAGTTCTAAAGATTTATCGAGGGTAATTAGCGAGCGCAATTTTTGTTTCTATAATGACGTTTGTCTCGGTGACTTTGGCATCATAAGCAGTGGAAAAACAGGTCCCTGCCAGACTTGCTTGACATGACCTCATTTACATAATATACACACGTGTGATTTGAACGAGTATTATCTCACGGGTGTCTCTCTCACGTATGTAGGATAAATAGCACTTAGCAACTGCTCCGATGTATTCTTCTTCAGAGTCCTCGTTCTTTGTTCATCGGTCAAACAACTCTAATCTTGTATTGAACTCCCTAATGCGGTTAGCCTGAAAAACAAAGGAACGGCATTTATTTGTTGACCTCAAGGACACGAAGCACTGGCCAGAGAGTTATCTTTGAAAGGTTTAGCGGTATAGTGTTCTTACTGGTCTGTTGTTTTTCATCTACGGTTTCGTTGATTCCTCGGGCAGCTTTGTAGAACACAAATTGGGGTGTGGTTTTACCGTCTGTCTGTCTGTCTGTGTCTGTATGTGGGTGTCTCTCTCTCTGCCTCCCCCTCTCTCTCTCTCTCTTTCAAATCCTCTCTCTCTCGCTCGCTCTCTCTCTCGCTCTCTCTCACTCTCGCTCTCTCTCTCTCCCTCAAATCCTCTCTCTCTCGCTCGCTCTCTCTCTCTCAAATCCTCTCACGCTCGCTCGCTCTCTCTCTCTCTCTCTCTCTCTCTCTCCCTCTCTCTCTCTCTCCCTCCCCCTCTCTCTCTCTCCCTCTCTCTCTCTCTCTCTCTCTCTCTCTCTCTCTCTCTCTCTCTCTCTCTCTCTCTCCCTCTCTCTGTTGCCTTCTCTCTGCCCCATTGCAACTTCTCTCTGTCACTCATCTCCCACCCCCTCTCTTCTTTTTGTCTTACGTTTGTAGTTCCCGCATAATTATTATTTTGGCTACAACAATTTTTTTTTGTGCTGCACTTAATTAGGCGTATTAGTTTATAACGTTGAATGAAATACACGCTGTAGCTAGCGGTAATGGTGTTTTCTTTTTGTCGTGTTCGCAGATTCCAACCTCACCCCACGTGGCACGACTTCCAAACTTCGGTGGCGAGGATTCAGTTACAGCCGCTGCCAACATTTCCAAAAATACAAGCGATAAACGGTTGTAATTTCTAGAACATTCTCATAAAAGAAAGCCCTACAGCTACAATAACAAAACAAAACCGAGAGTGTGTGGCGAGCTGAATTCTACACCTGAACACTCTGAAAAAGTGAAGACACTCGTTTGTTACAAATTTACGGGCGTCTGAATGTGATTGGAGAGAAAACAAAGACAAGGCAGATCATTAAGACACATTGTCGATCAATACTCTTTTTGGACAGCTCGTTGTGTTTGGTTTTGGTGAAACGCCTTCAGAAAAGAACAGACATTACTCCTCCTCATTACTTCTAATCTTGCAACATCTTGACGACACTTCACAGTTTTATCACAGGCTCCTTTCCATTTCTACAACTTTGAGACAATATTTAAGTTTGACAGTGTTATCTCAGGCTCCGTGCTATTCACACAGTTCTGTGACGTTAGGACACATTTGTTTCATTCAAGCCAATCATGGCGAAACGTGTGCGCGGTATTCTGTGGATCGTACTTACTGTGGTTTACTTTCTTGCTCCTCTTGTGAAGGCTTCACTGGACGATTCCCAGAATGACGCCCCTGCTTCAGATGAACTGAGATCAAAACGTGCTGCCTTTGCTGCATGGGCGGGAAAAAGAAGTGACAAAAACTTACAAACTAAGAAAACCTCCTTGATGGGCGTTGAACACGGTGACAGCCAAACGTCTGCTGACAGTTTAGGAAGGACAAACGCTACTGTACCGCCCCACCCGGTCAAAGAGGCTAAGAATGATGGACACCAACAGGCCGAAGTCAGTGGCCAAACATCGTCAAACAAGATCTTGCAAAACGACGAAGGAGCGTCTAAACGAGCAGCCTTCAATTCGTGGGCTGGTAAGAGAAACCAGGGAGGCTTTGTAACAGTGCCCATTTCTTCACCCAAAACCAGCACACTTTCACACGATTTACCACACAACAACAACGATGTAAACAGACCATCCACTGTCGGGAACACGGAAGAACTTACAAACAAAAATTCCAAGACAGACGAGGTCAAGTCAGATCTCCAAAGCGTAGAAGGATTCATCGATGAAGAGGACTCCATTTCTAAACGCCGCGCTTTCAACTCGTGGGGAGGTAAACGTTCTTTGTCGTCACGGGTTGACGGTTCTCAAGTCCAACACTCCGGCCTCACTGCCCACGCAGTCTTGACCCAAGCCGACAAGAGGCCAGCGTTCAATGCTTGGTCAGGAAAGCGCTCTCCATTGCACGCAAACTCTGACGACCTTCTAAAACGAGCAGCCTTGTATTCCTGGGCTGGTAAGCGTTCGGATTCTACAGAACATAAATATGACACATTGAAACGGTCACCGTTCAGTTCCTGGGCAGGTAAAAGGTCAGATGGCTTGGACACAGAGTGGAAAAGAGCTGCATTTCACGCTTGGTCCGGAAAGCGAGCAGGCGACGTTAGTGCGGACGGACTGTTGAAAAGAGCCGCGTTCAGAGCGTGGGCGGGCAAGCGATCAGATGAAGTGATCCGCGACGAAGACGCCAAACGGGGAGCTTTCAGTGTTTGGGCTGGGAAAAGATCTGTTGACTTAACCCTTGACGACGAAGACTTGGACGGAGAACTGAAAAGAGCTGGTTTCAATGTGTGGGCGGGTAAACGGACTGACGGCAGTGGACATGCTGACCAAGAAAAGCGCGGTCCGTTCAGCGTGTGGGCAGGACGCCGCAAAAGGGCCGCTGGACACAACGTAGCCTTCAGCGCTTGGGCAGGGAGGAAGCGAGACTTTGTGCCAGCCTTGGGCCTTCAGCGCAGAGCACATTTCCCTGCCTTGGGTCATAAGCAAGCACAGAGGCAGAACTTACTCCAGGGTTATGATACAGGAGCGTTCAATAAAGGAGTAGAGAAACGCTCAGTGTCCGATGAACGATCTCAAGAAGTTTTGTCTGCCCGTGGCGCTCATCACCTACAGAAACGTGCAGCTAAAGAAGACGAAGCTTTGACAGGCTCTGACAGCTCCCATGTACACGCAGCAGGTTCAGAATCTCCCCACAACGTGGGGAAGCGTGCAGCGTTCAGTGCTTGGGCAGGGAAGAGAGCGGCGTTCAACTCTTGGGCAGGGAAACGCGCTGCTTTCAGCGCATGGGGTGGCAAGCGAAACCCGGCCAGGCGCTGGTACCGGTGGAGCAGGAAGAGAGTCCCATTCAATGCGTGGGCTGGGAAAAGATCTGCACCCATACAATCTCTCACTGACGCAAACCCTGACACGGCATGGCCAGCAAGTCAGCGCCAGGACCTTACCAAGCGTGCTGCTTTCAGCGCCTGGGCAGGGAAAAGAGCACCTTCCGTTGGATTCTTAAATCAAGAAAACCTTGCCAGCCCCTGGTCGAACTTCCAGCTCCAACAGAACGATGTCAACAAACGGCCTGCGTTTCACGCATGGGGTGGAAAGAGATCGGACGCGCTGAATGACGTCATGGAAGGAACTATGTTTTCTGAATGGCCCACTTTAGGTGAGGATGACATCACGAATGGCAAAAGAGCGGCTTTCAGTGCTTGGGCTGGAAAAAGAAGCCAGGAGGTCATCTTAAAAAAATCAGCTGATGAAAAGGAGAACAATTTTCTCGACGAGGCTTCATCAGTCGAACAGGCTGTTCCTTATGATGGGCAGTTAAAACTTGGTCCAGGCAGCCGCGACAATGCTGACGGACTCTTCACAGATCCTCTACTTTACTCCGGAACCATGACATCAGATTTCGTCCCCCATTCACTGCCAGCAGACGTCAATCCTAACAGCTCTCTAGACGATTTTCTTGGCGCCGATTCATCTCCTTCATTCCACTCCCCTTCCTCCTACCATCTCGCCAATCAAGACGGAACACCACCCAGCGAACACGTTCCGCTGCCTTCCAAGCGGCTGTGGTACGGTCATTTTGGCTTCGCTCCATTCAGTCGCTGGCACCACAAGCGAGCGAGGATGCAGGAACGACCTTTGGAGCTGGGACGGTATCTGCGACGTGTCTTCTCGGCCACGCCCATCAAGAGGAGGTTCAACAGTTGGGCGGGCAAACGGAGTAGTCCCGATGGTAGTGCAGAAAATACTCCTCAGTATTTTACCAACCAAGGTGAGCGCTAAGGGGGAGTGTGGTTCACGCGTGGTGTGATGCTTGCACTCATACTTTACTGGTGGATGTTTGTCGGGAGACCTTGTTGAAAGGTTCTCTTCAAAAACGGCGCAGCGGAAAGTAAGAGTGTGAAATTACTCCTCCTTCTGTGGATATACATTCCGGGGAAACAACTTTGAACACAATGAGGGTGTCTCGTGAAATGGAGAACTAGGATAGATGAGGGGGATGGGGAGGTACTTTAAGGCTAGTTGTGCTTCAAAAACAACACAGAAAAAATGAGAAAACGATATTTACTCTAACAATTTCTAAAACCTTTGAAAAATGTTTAAAATGCAGAAGGTATCTCATGAAATACACATTTGATATGGGAGAGGGGGGGGGGTAAATGACCTGAATTTTGAGGAAATCTTGTGTGCTTTTGTGTTTCTTTTTGAAATCTTTACGAGTACATTCTAGAAAATTGGAAAACAGTACAGATGTCTTGTGATAACCACGGCTGATTAGAGAGATGAAATGGGTATACAGGTGGCGTTTTTCAAAGTAGTCATTTCTTATGTTTGTTCCTTGTAAAAGCTTCGTGTGTACATCTTTAAAAATATTTGAGAAGCTTTAGAAACAAAGTCATTGTTTTATAAGAAACAGACTTGATTTGGGAGAGTGGGTAGCAGTTTGAAAGTTAATTTTCTTTGTCAATGTTTTTTATCGCTAAATTTTGTGTATTTGTTTGTTTTCTTCTTCTTCATAGGACGTTGCAAATCTCATAAAAACAAAAGATTTTTAAAAATTATTTTCACACAGTTTAATCGTACTGACTTTAACGTTTAATTGTCCAAAATCACAATTACGAGATAAAGATTCAATCCGTGTGTAGGATGGGAAAACTCACGAGCAATAAAAACGTTTGGTTAAAATCCGTTTTTGATTTCCTGGTTTCAACAAACGATAATCCTTTTATTGGCAAGACAAAACACAGTATTAGCATTTCAAGCAAATTTTGGGAGAATTAAAAATAAATTAAAATCCTATCTGCGGGGCATCCAGAGCAGCCATCTCTACCGTCCCGCTGAGACGTTTTTACTCGTTTTCAAGATGTTTCCTAAACGGCTTTCGGCGAGTAAAAGTGGATCATGACTCACCTTCTCGAATAAATTCTTATCCTGAAATTTGCGAGCCTAGGCTTTGTGTCGGATAGGGGAGAAATGCAATGCTTGTAGCTTGCAGGAAAGGTTATTGTGTGCCGCGACAGACTTAGACAATTAAGGCAATGTCTCAGCTGCTGCAGCATTTCAAAAATAATAAAATACAATTCAAAGCGCAAAAAGCTTGTTATAGACAATAACCACGTGACGCAACAGTTATGTGTGTGTGTGCTTGTTTATTGATGAAAATAAGATAATCTCCCTGTCAGTTTGGAGGAACACAAATAAACCATTCAAGAATTGCATTTCGAAGTGCAAGTGTCAGATGATGAATATAGTACTCAATTAAACAAAGAAATATAACAAACTACCGTAGCATGGCAAATACAAATTTAACAACTGCAGGTATTGATAAATAAGCAGTTTTTTTTGTTAGAAGGAAACAATTATTAAGCACACACATAAAAAAGTAATACCTTTTTCCAAAACGACCCGCAACAAAGTTTTCTTGTTCGGTTCCGTGTATTTTGAGTTGTCTTTCAAAGGATGTGTAAACCATAGTTCGACAGATGATTGATACATGTATTCTGTTTTGTCTTTTCTTGCGAGATATGTACACACATCAACTATTGTGTTAAGTTGCGAGCCAGAGGCTGTTTTTTCATCAATCATCAATCATTCTGCAAGATTGTTTTGTTTTATTCCAGCACAAAAACAGGATGAGTTAAGTTACAAAACGTATTATGAATGACAATACAAACAGTTGAAAATAGTTCGACATGTCTTAATACTGGAAACAATCATTCTCTGTATTTTATTTGATATAACAATGCATAGCGTCAAGGCACAGTACTTCCTGTGTAAGCGATTCGGCTCACCATCTCACACCTGGCTAGGCTTTTACATGGGATAAGACAATCCCTCCACCTGGCTAGGCTTTTACATGGGATAAGACCATCCCTCCGCTTGGCTAGGCTTTTACATGGGATAAGACAATCCCTCCACTTGGCCAGGCTCTTACATGGGATAAGACAATCCCTCCACCTGGCTAGGCTTTTACATGGGATAAGACCATCCCTCCACCTGGCTAGGCTTTTACATGGGATAAGACAATCCCTCAATTTGAACACATAGCAAACATAAACAGTCTCACTGCGTCATGTGCTGAGTGGAAATAAGTATGTGAATTAATACATTTCTCAGAAAACCACAGGTGACTTTCAAACAACTAACTCCCACAAATATTTGCCACCCTGCACAGGAAGCAGCCAGGATGTTGTGTGTTGGTATGTGTCCAAGTGGAGGGAGAATCTTACTCAATACTGAGTTCTAGATGATTGAACGTGTAGCAAAGACCTGTACGCGTATGTCTAGATATCGCGTCACCCGTGACTCACTTTTTTTTTTTCCTCCAATGCTCCAAATGCATACGTTGTTTTGCTCCCACCAAGACTGCAGATCTTGGCAAACGCGTAACGTAAAAACTAGATTTGATGACGTTACCCGTACACGTTCTCAAAAGTCCCACATCTAGATCTGTCTAATGTAAAAGGTTGGACTGATTTATAAAACCAGTTACCTCCCTTTTGTGTCTGCTTCTTGATTTTGAAACATGAGCTGTCTTTCTATTATGTAATGTTTTTGTGAGTTTTGTTTTGTTTTGTTTATTAGTATTCTTTATTTTCAGTTAATGAGCTTTATTAAGGACCGGATGCTTGTCTCTTGCTTGTTCGTCGGTTTATTATAATGGTTTTTTTTTTCATGTTCTTGTTTTATTAGTGTTACAATTATTGTTGATTACGTGAAGCCCTGTCTACCATGTTGATTACGTGAAGCCCTGTCTACCATGTTGATTACGTGAAGCCCTGTCTACCATGTTGATTACGTGAAGCCCTGTCTACCATGTTGATTACGTGAAGCCCTGTCTACCATGTTGATTACGTGAAGCCCTGTCTACCATGTTGATTACGTGAAGCCCTGTCTACCATGTTGATTACGTGAAGCCCTGTCTACCATGTTGATTACGTGAAGCCCTGTCTACCATGTTGATTACGTGAAGCCCTGTCTACCATGTTTATTACGTGAAGCCCTGTCTACCATGTTTATTACGTGAAGCCCTGTCTACCATGTTTATTACGTGAAGCCCTGTCTACCATGTTTATTACGTGAAGCCCTGTCTACCATGTTTATTAAAACCACACTTGAAAGGTTTTGATGTATACACCTTTCCTACTCGTTCTTGTTCGAAACATATCCTCAAAACAAATGTAATACATGTGGTTGCTTTGGAGAAGAATTAATTCATATCAAAATACTTATGTTCCCTATAGATCAATTGTTTTGCACAACCTTAGAAAAATTAGGCTTGTTTGCAAATCGCTGCAGGAACATTGTGTCTAAAGTCTGTTTGTATATTTTTCTTGATTTCAGTTTTTGCGCTATAAGCAGTATCTTTACTTGAGATGTAAAACTTTACCGTCTGAAAATGGTGTCGTATTGGTATCGAGATAAAAACTTAATTCTTCTTCTTCTGCATTCGTGGGCTGAAACTCCCACGTACACTCGTGTTTTTGCACGAGTGGATTTTTACGTGTATGACCGTTTTAACCCCGCCATTTAGGCAGCCATACGCCGCTTTCGGAGGAAGCATGCTGGGTATTTTCGTGTTTCTATAACCCACCGAACTCTGACATGGATTACAGGATCTTTTCCGTGCGCACTTGGTCTTGTGCTTGTGTGTACACACGAAGGCACTAGCAGGTCTGCACATAATTCAAACTTAATTCAAGAATTTGAATGAAAACCTTGAAAATTCTCTTCGTCTTTTTTTCAACAGTTTTTTTTTATTATTGAGGTTTTTGTTTATTTAGTGTCAATGTGAAGACGTGTGTGTGAGTGTTGCAACTTATGTTTCTAGAAAAGGTTGTTTTTTTGTCATCATTTCGTAAAGAACGTCATTCTGAGTGAGAGTCTGTGTCTGAGGAGAAAAGGAACATAGTAATAGTAAGGCGTTGCGTTTATTATTTAATTATAATATCAACAATAACAATTAAAACAAACCGTTTGTCCCAAATTAAATCAAAACAAACATCATAGGTATAAGATCGGAGGAGCAGGGTTTGAAGGTGGACGGGAGGGAGGGGGGGGGGCATTTACATTCAGTGTAAATACTTTGCACGGCCCTGTCTTCGCACGGCCCAATCTTTGCACGGCCCAATCTTTGCACGGCCCAATCTTCGAGGGATGTGTTCATTTCCATGAAAGAAGTGTTCAACGGGTTAGTGCAAAAGTTACACTGTTTGCCACACCTTCGCAAAGCAACTGTAGCAATTGACTTGTCTGCCGCTTTTTCAAAGTATAAGGATTGTAATATAAGTTCATTATTTGTATCATAAGTGTTTGTCTGTATGTCTACTTCAAAGACCACGACGTACTAGTAAATGTAACGTTTTGTTTTGTCAATAATTCCAATAACCTTCAATTATTATTTTCTAATTCTAATAGTTCATTCGTTTTTTTATTTTTATAATATTATTGATTGGTTTACTTATTCAGACTTTTTGTTATTTAGTTGATTGATTTGCTGGTACAATTTGTGTTCTGTGCGCAATGCCCCTTCCATACAGGCAGCTTTCTGAAACCAGTGGCTTTTTGCCAGTCAGTACCACACAGATTACTACTGTGACAAACCAGCGGCTTTTTGCCAGTCAGTACCACACAGATTACTACTGTGACAAACCAGCGGCTTTTTGCCAGTCAGTACCACACAGATTACTACTGTGACAAACCAGCGGCTTTTTGCCAGTCAGTACCACACAGATTACTACTGTGACAAACCAGCGGCTTTTTGCCAGTCAGTACCACACAGATTACTACTGTGACAAACCAGCGGCTTTTTGCCAGTCAGTACCACACAGATTACTACTGTGACAAACCAGCGGCTTTTTGCCAGTCAGTACCACACAGATTACTACTGTGACAAACCAGCGGCTTTTTGCCAGTCAGTACCACACAGATTACTACTGTGACAAACCAGCGGCTTTTTGCCAGTCAGTACCACACAGATTACTACTGTGACAAACCAGCGGCTTTTTGCCAGTCAGTACCACACAGATTACTACTGTGACAAACCAGCGGCTTTTTGCCAGTCAGTACCACACAGATTACTACTGTGACAAACCAGCGGCTTTTTGCCAGTCAGTACCACACAGATTACTACTGTGACAAACCAGCGGCTTTTTGCCAGTCAGTACCACACAGATTACTACTGTGACAAACCAGCGGCTTTTTGCCAGTCAGTACCACACAGATTACTACTGTGACAAACCAGCGGCTTTTTGCCAGTCAGTACCACACAGATTACTACTGTGACAAACCAGCGGCTTTTTGCCAGTCAGTACCACACAGATTACTACTGTGACAAACCAGCGGCTTTTTGCCAGTCAGTACCACACAGATTACTACTGTGACAAACCAGTGGCTTTTTGCCAGTCAGTACCACACAGATTACTACTGTGACAAACCAGTTTAGAGCAGATTATTAAATCAAGAAAACAGCAACACCCTTGTGCAAAAATGAAACGAATGCTAGTTAAATGCCTGTAGTAGGCTTACAGAAATAACAAGCAGTGTGGTTTTAGCCGATACAGAGTGCTAAAATGCCCATGTCTTTAAGTAACCGATACAGAGTGGTAAAAGGCCTGTGTCTTAAAGTAACCGATACAAAGTACTAAAAGGCCTGTGTCTTGAAGTAACCGATACAAAGTACTAAAAGGCCTGTGTCTTAAAGTAGCCGATACAAAGTACTAAAAGGCCTGTGTCTTAAAGTAACCGAAACAGAGTGCTAAAAGGCCTGTGTCTTAAAGTAACCGATACAGAGTGCTAAAAGGTCTGTGTCTTAAAGTAACAGATCTCTTCTGGAATCAGATTTACAGATTTTCCTGTCATATTTTTCATTTGGAGGTGACAGGGAGTTGGAAGTGGAATGGCAGTTGTACTAATGTCGTGTTCGATACACTCATTAC
>NC_090258.1:1798518-1801018 GCF_037325665.1 Littorina saxatilis | reverse complement strand
CGTCGTTTTCAACCGGCCGTTCAAGGTTATATCGCGACGGGACGTTGCAGTTGCACAGCATGCAATGTTGCTGGATGCTTATCGATGGTTTATTTCAATGATAAGCAATGGTATTCAAATCTTGCCTGGTTAGCAGAAAATCGTTTTTTAGAAACCGTCGCCTACTCGTCAAGCAAGTGTTTAGCTTGCTAGCGTTTAAAGATTAAACAACTAAGGGAATTAAGAGTTTAAAATAGAAACAATAGAATACGAGCGAGCGATGCGGAATCAATCTCGTGGCACGTAAGAGAAAAAAGTGGTATTCTAATGAAAAAAAGTGGTATTCTAATGAAACAAGTGGTATTCTAATGAAAAAGCAAACTGTATCCTCTTCTGAGAACAAAAGACATAATTTGGAACGAGATATTAACAATTAATTAATAGAGCAGACAGTACAATGTGCAATTAATAACTTTGATGGCTATTAATTGAAAGTGATTCAACTATCATTTGGAGGCCATTATTAATGGCTTCTCCCACAAATCGGCTTTGTCATTTTTACATTTAGTTAAGTTTTGACTAAATGTTTTAACATAGAGGGGGAATCGAGACGAGGGTCGTGGTGTGTGTGTGTGTGTGTGTGTGTGTGTGTGTGTGTGTCTGTGTCTGTGTGTGTGTGTGTGTGTGTGTCTGTGTGTCTGTGTGTCTGTGTGTCTGTGCGTGTTTGTATGTAGAGCGATTCAGAGTAAACTACTGGACCGATCTTTATGAAATTTTACATGAGAGTTCCTGGGTATAATATCCCCAGAACACATTTTTTCCTTTTTTTCGATAAATGTCTTTTATGACGTCATATCCGGCTTTTTGTAAAAGTTGAGGCGGCACTGTCACACCCTCAATTTTCAATCAAATTGATTGAAATTTTGGCCAAGCAATCTTCGACAAAGGCCGGACTTCGGTATTGCATTTCAGCATGGAGGCTTACAAATTAATTAATGACTTTGGTCATTAAAAATCTGAAAATTGTAATTAAAATTATTTTTTTATAAAACGATCCAAAATTATTTTTATTTTATTCTTCATCATGTTCTGATTCCAAAAACATATAAATATGTTATTTTCGGATTAAAAACAAGCTATGAAAATTAAAAATATAAAACTTATGATTAAAATTAAATTTCCGAAATCGTTTTAAAAACTATTTCATCTTATTCCTTGTCGGTTCCTGATTCCAAAAACATATAGATATGATATGTTTGGATTAAAAACACGCTCAGAAAGTTAAAACGAAGAGAGGTACAGTAAAGCGTGCTATGAAGCACAGCGCAACCGCTACCACGCCAAACAGGCTCGTCACTTTCACTGCCTTTTGCACTAGCGGCGGACTACGTTCAGTTTCATTCTGTGAGTTCCACAGCTTGACTAAATGTAGTAATTTCGCCTTCGCGACTTGTTTATTTATCAAGTAGATTTGACTTTTTTCTCTTGTCTGTGTTGTTCATTTTGGTATAGTTCAATTTGTTTCCGGTAATGTGTTTGCATTATTTTACTTTGAATTGTTTCGTTTTATTTGATCCAGATTTCTTTTAGTTTATTTGGCTTGTGTGCTTTTTTCTCTCCTGCAATTCTGTTACCCAAACATGTGAATGTTCACACTTAATTGTCAACTGACTGACAGAGTTTCGCAGACAATACAATTTTGTAGACAATTCAAGACCAATAACAACAATGTATTGTCCATGTAAGGGAATACACTAAAAATGGCAAATTGTCTTCGACACGTCTAACCTGCCTGCCAACGATGAGAAAATACACATCGAAATAAGAATTACAAGAACATTAAAAGAATACAGCACATAAAACGCAAAGGTTATTGTATTGCCAGGCGCAACTAACCCTTATCCCATTATATCTATTTTTGTGATTGTTTAAAACCAGGCCGCCCAACATTTCCGGTGAAGGTGCCTACAGTGCCCTAAACATGCAAAAAACAATGGGGGTGTAAAGAATCACAGCCAAACTGTTTGCACTTGGCACAGGTAAAATAATGAGGTGAGGTCGTTATCTAATTCTGTCTCTTGTTATATAAGACAGTGGTAAAGTGCAAACAGGTTCATCATTATTTGGACACAATTTATGAGCATCTAAATTATAGCTGGGGTGCACCTACGCACAGCCGATATGAGCGAATAACACCATTATCTCCACGGTGACATATATAATGTGAAGGTCATAGGAAGGACATCAAATCAAAGGTTTTGTTATGTTGATTCCCTAATTGGTAAATATTTTCCCGCGTTACGTTACTGTGCGGTTGCAATGGTGATTGATGTAATTAGTGTAATAAGTGTAATTAGCGATGGCGGACAGTTAACAACAGTCACGATATATGATTGTTATTCAGACATGTCTGGTTGCTAATAAGACTAAGTTGCACTTTTTGCATGTTGTCGTCAAAAGAACGAGTGGTGAACATTGAGGAAACATTAACGAATAGGTGTGCGCATGAACACGTCCAAAA